>NW_027185712.1:7866044-7939868 GCF_028583685.1 Petaurus breviceps papuanus | reverse complement strand
GAAGGAAGGAAGGAAGGAAGGAAGGAAGGAAGGAAGGAAGGAAGGAATTAAGGAAGAAAGAAAGGAAGCAAGGGAGGAAAGAAGGAAGGAATAAAGGAAGAAAAGGAAGGAGGGAAGGAAGGAAGCTCATAGTTTATAGTTTATAAAGCAGAAGTAACTCACTGAAATGCTCTTGGGCTCATAGTAAAAAGTACTATTGTTTCCCTCATTTTACAGATGAGAAAACTGAGTTTCAAAGAGGTTAAGTCCCTTGCCCACAGTTAACAGGTTTTTAAGTGACAGTATGGAATAAAATGCAGGTTGCCTTTACATCTAGGGAAAAGAAGGAAATTTGCCTATATAGATCATCTCAAAAATGCCTTACAATCATAATAATGCCCTGTATTTACATGCATTTTGAGGGTTATTAAAAACGCTTTTCTATGCTACAAGAAAGGTGAAAGTTTGAATAAAATGGGGCCTTAATGAAGACCTGGTTATTAATTTATTTTCCAAAAGCAGGAAACAGTGGTCCCCAGATGACTTGGACTATAATTAAAGCAATGATGAAGTGTATTGATTGGTTCCAAATTTCCTTGCAGGAGTGATTAATTACACCCAGACTTTGAAAAATTCCAAAGGAGATTGCAAAAGATGAGTCTTGGTCTGAAGCCATATGTGGTGTATTTTATTCAATCATGATTTTAAAATTTATTTACTTTTCCCCTCATCTCCCCTCCACCCCCAATATTAAAATAGCATCCCTGGCTATAGAGAGTCTGAGAGACTATGTCTGGTGCTTAAGAAGATTTAAAGAATGACCCTCAGTGTGTCACAGCACATCACTAGACACTTTACGATATGCTGGAGACACCCAGTCAATAATTTAGGAGAAAACGATCAATATGTGGACACTACATAATCCTGGACTCAGGGTCCCTGATGGAAGCCTTGGCAGTTTCTCTAATGGTGTGGGGTGATTGGGTGTGCTTTTTTTCTTGATGCTTCAATGACATAATTTAATGTAACAGGACTTTTTTTTCACTCTTCTGCTGTTAGCCCATCTTCCAGGCAGAATAGGGAAATGGCAAATGTCATGGAAGTAAGGGTCATTCATGTCAGAGAGGGAAAGAAGGTTCAGAGACAGTTTCTCCCCCTCTTCCCTGCTCCCACCCACTAGAATACTAAGTTCCATAAGATTCTCTTCTGGGTGAAATGAGAAAATAATTTAGCAAACTATAGCTCTTGTCTTCATTCATCAAGCATTTACAATACAACAATTCAGTGGATCTTTGGTTTTGTTGTTGTTGTTTTTAACTCATTTCATTATGTTAACCACAGATATTATGAGAATATCCTACTATAAATTCTAGATCTACATCCACTCAATGCTCAGGGAACCTCTTTATTCTTTTACTATTCGTAGGTATAATTTTAACCCTTGAGTTCATCCTCTATTATTGTGTCCTCCTATGAACTGACCAGTTTGCCTTTTCTTCCAATTCTACATACCCTTGTTTATACTCTTTCCATACTTCTAATATAGGATTATTTTTTTTTTTACCAGACGTGATCTCCTACTTACATCCAACTTTGTTTTGCCCCTTGGATCAACTGCAATTTTGATTCTTCTCAGATCAAACCCTCTACTAAATCCTATGCTGATGCCTCATGACTGTGGAAATGATCTCAAATCTGCAAAGGCTACCCTGACAGAATACAAAATCTTTAAGGCCAGGGAAGCTAGGTGGCACAGTGAATAGAACACTGGCCCTGGAGTCAGGAGGACCTAACTTCAAATTTGGCCTCCGACACTTAACACAAAAACTAGCTGTGTGACCTTGGGCAAGTCACAACCCCAATTGCCCTCAAAAAAGAAAAAAAAAGCTTTAGAAGCTTCAGATACAAGTCCAGTAATGAACCCATGTAAAAAGTGTTCTAGCTAAGTTCAAAGGCTCTTGTGACAATCAGACGCATTAATCCTCAGACTCTCCCTCTACTCAGCAACCTCTCTGCTTCTTCTTTTCACTCTATCCAAATATATCACTTGAAATCCAAATATATCACCTGAAATATGTATTGTTGAATATTATCTACTGAGACCTAAGGCATGACTCCCTAATTTGCCAGTAAGTTTAGTTCTTGACTCACATTCTCCCTCTCTACCTCAGCTCTGCTTTTATTTTAGGGATGTCAGTCTCCATACTGAGGTGCCCTAAAATATTATAATCCCCTATACTTTTGTTTTTTTTTTTTGCTTTTTGTAGGGGGGAAGGTAGAGCAATTGGGTCGTCCCTTCCTAAATCTGAAACCTGGAATTTTGGATTGCCACTATTTGCATCCTTCACTCCTACTCATATGCCATAGAATGGTGTTGCAGGAAGTGATATAACTGTTCTGACTGGTTCCATAATAAATTTGTATTCATAAAATGATATGATTGCCTCAGAACAACAAGGTAATCCTTTTATTCCTTTATTGTTTATTCTCAATCCCACTCAATATGTTACTGGAATAATTTTCTTCTTTCCTCAACTATCTACTAGCATTCTCTTCCATGACCTTTTAAATTAAATTTTTTTCTTTATATGTTATTAAGAAAACTGAAGCTATTGAACATATGCTTTTTTATTCTTTTATTTTCATCTCACATTTCCTATTATAATCCAGCCTGCAATGAATATACAGTGCTTTTCACCAATGTCAATCCCTTTACACATCCCACTGATTCTTTCACTTCCCATTTTCTTCATATATTTTTTCCACTATCATCTTTTCTCTTTCTAGATCTTCAATTTGGTTCCTTCCTTTGTTGACTAAAAAAATAAGTCCTTCTTTTCCATAAAAACTAAAACAAAACAAAACAAACAACAAAAACAGTGATGACAACAAAAATTAAGTCCTGCCATCCCTGTTACCTATATTTCTCCTCCCTTTCTTAGCCAAATTTCTTGGGGGAAAAGCTGTCTATTATCATTGAGCTTATGCCATTTCTTCTCATTCTCTACTAACCTCTCAGAAATCTAGCTTCTGACCTCATCACTCAACTGAGACAGCTCTTGGAAGCCTTGTCTTCTTTTAAAACTCACCTCAAGTGTCACTTTCTGTATGAGTCTTTTTTTTTATCTCCCAAACTATGAATGTCTTGCTATTCAAGGTTACTTTGTATAGTATCTGTTTTCTATGTTCTTTGCATATTTTTATGTATGCATGTATTGCCTTTCCTATGAAAATGTAAGCTTCTTGAGGAGTGATGCTCTTTTGTTTTTTCTTTGTGTCCCTAGAATCTTTCATCATCTCTTGTAAATAGTAAATGTGTAATTGTAAGGGTTATGGGATTTAAAGATCTTCCATGCCCCGTTGGACTTGCTGACGTAGCAGGAAGGGGCGGAGCAAGAGGAAGCGGAAGCCAAGTTAGCGTTCCTGTGGTGGCTGGCGGTGGTGGCAGCGGCGGCAGCAGCAGAGGCAGTGGCAGCGCGAAGCCCTTTTTGAGTTAGGACTGCTAAGGACTTTCTGCTAAGGACTCCTGCTGAGGACTGCCAGGGGCCGGAGCTGCTGGGAGCGCGCTTCCAGGACGCTGGGTGGTTGCTGTGCGTGGGGAGAGGAGGACCTTTGCCTGAGGTAGCCTGTTCTGTTTTAAAGGCTTGAGAATGTGGGTGCTTTCTACTTTATCTACCTGTGCCAATGTCATAACTACTCTGAAGGCTTTCACTTTCTGGTTTTGGGACTCAGTCTTTTGGTATCTTAATAAATTTTCTAGTTTATTTCCTCATATGGCAAACATGACGTATTTTGTAATGGATAATTATATCAGCATATTTGTAATCTCTATAGGCATTGTGAATATGGCATTGCTGATACAGTAATAAATATTTGTTTGATTGGAAAGGTAAAATGATGGGACAAATGAAAAAAAAAAAGATAAATTTAACAAAGATAAATATAAAGTCCTCCCCTTGGGTTCAGAAGCAGTTTTACAATATAAAATTGAGAAAACATGGCAAAGCAGATTATGAGGTAAAAACAATAAAACTTTGGGATTTAGTGGACTATAAATTTCAATGTGAGTCAACAAAGTAACATGGCAGCCAAAAAACTTAATAAAATCCTCGGATGAAATAAGAAAAGTATAGAATCTATGATATCCTATGCTCCAATCAGATGATGTCTCAAGGATTATATCCAATTCTGGGTGTTTCATGAAGGATGAATATTGTCAAACTTGGATGTATACAGAAGAGGGACAAGCATGGATAACCTTAAGATTATGCAAGAAGAAGAGCAATTGGAAGTAGTAGAGACAGTCTAAAGAAGAGGGGGGTGTTATCAGTCTTCAAGTAGGAGTAGAGCTGTTGTATTGAAAAACAATTAGCGTTGCTATCCTTGGTGCTAGAAAGCAGAAGTTATAGAAAGACAGACTGACTCCGTATAAGTAATGCTTCCTAATAAATCATAGCTATCAACAAACAAAATGATCTGTGCCTGGAGGAAGTGAACTCTTCCTTAGTATATATATTCTCTCAAAGCCTAGATGATCATATATGTCCAGAGGTCTATACAAGTAAGATTTGTTCTCAGTGGTCTCTGAAGTCTCCTCTATTATTGACATTTTATGATTATGTTCTATAACTGATCACTATGTGCACTTAGATGTGTAGAGGGTTTGGTATGAAGGTGTGATGAAGAGAAGAATTAGAATACATCATTCCTACGATCTAGGAATTTGTAGCTTAGTCAAACCTTATTTTTAGGAATAATTTTAATTTTTAACTCACCTTTTTTTTTTAAAGCAATTGGGGTTAAGTAACTTGCTCAAGGTTACAAGGCCAGGTATTTCTGGGTGTGGTGCTAAATATCTGAGCCCAGATTTGATCCCCATGTCATCCTGACACTGGAGCCCACCTCTTACTCACTGAGCCACCTGGCCACCCCTTCAACTCACCTTTTAATTTTTTTTTTTGATGATCAGTATCATGGTCTTTTCATTTTTATGAACTGATAAGATCTAGAGAGCTAACTTAGTAGTGAAGAATCTTAAGAGAGCACTTAAAACAACCCTTTCATTTTACTAAAGAGGAAATTGAGACCCAAAACAATTACAGGACTTACCCAAGATCAAAAAAGATAGTAAATGGCACAGTCATGACTCAATCCCAGATTTTCTGACTCCAAACCTCAATACTTTCCCCCTATGCCACCACACCCAAGGAAAAATATAAAACATAACTATGATATATTACCATTCTTCAGTCTCATTTCCACCTTCCTCAAATCAAAGAAACTACTTAGTCCAAAGTCACTTTAACCAAGTAACTAAGTTTCAGTGGCCCTAGATCCTTTTGGTACAGGGTATAAAATAGACTTAATAAATGAGTTAGCTCCTCTGCCTAATAGATACTATATCATTCTAGTAAATGCCTTTGCTATTATCTATTTATGTTTGTTACCTAACTTTTCATGGAAACCCCTAGGTTTCCAGTTTGCAAACCTGCCAATGTGAACTTCGGAGTTAGCCCAAAATACTGTAATGTCTATTCTTATATACATATACATACATACTATATATATGTTTATATACATATATACACACATATATAATGCACAACTTTGCATGTATTTGCATAGATAGGCAGAAAGATAGATGAGAACTGAAGCTAAGATTTCTTAATTTTTATGGGCATTTTCTGTTTCTTACATCACCATAGCATTCATGCACCCTTCTCCCTTCCCTTCCCAGAGAAACATCCCATATGATAAATAGCAATTTTGAGAGGAAAAAGAAAAAAAAGTCATCATAAATGATTGATACATTGAAAAAATCTGAAAACGTGTAATATGTAACACCGCTGGACCTCATACCTTTGTGAAAGGATGGGTTGGGGGTATCTTCCAATACTTGTTCATTTTAGTTCCTCTTGATCGTTATGATTTACATAAAATTATTTTTTGGTGTTTTGTTCTTTCCATTTACATTGCTGTAGTTACTGAGCATGTTGCTTTCTTGCGTCTACTTTATTTTTTATCAGTTGATATAGATCTTTCTATGCTTCTCTGTATTAATCACACATATAATTTCTTACAGCATAGTAATATTACATCACATCATTGTACTACAATTTGTTTAGCAGTTCCCAAATTGATGGGTATTTTTATTGTTTCCAGTTCTTAACTATAACCAAAAATATATTGCTATACGTATTTTGGAGTATATGGGGAATTTTTTTTTTATCAATGGCTTTCTTGGGGTACAAGCTCAGTAATGGAATCTTTGGTTCAAAAAATATGGGTATTTTAGTTTATTCATTTGCATTATTCCAAGATGCTTTGCAAAGTGGTTGTACCATTCCACAACACCACCATCTTTCAGCCATCCCTTTAACATGGAACTATCATTTAATTGGTATAGAAAACTCCCCCAGTTGAGGAAAATACCTTTATCAATATAGGGTGGCAATTTCTCTGTAACTTATTATCTTAGTGATTTGCATGGAGAAGTTGTGATTTGCCCAGAGTTACACAATATATATCAGAGAGGCAGGACATTAATCCAAGTCCCCCAAAGGAAAGATTCTCTTTCAGCTGTGCCACAATGCCTCTCTAAAGATTTGATCTCTCTCCTGAATTCCAGTTTCATGTCAATCACACATTACCTGTTGGACATCTTTACCTAGACATTCAATAGAAACCTTAAAATAAGCATGTCCAAAAACTGAAGAACTTTCAGTTGTTCTCTATTGCCTCTAATGCAAAATATCACCTCCTTTGACATTTAAAACCCTACACAAATTGGTTTCACTCTATCTTTTCACCCTGAGAGGCTTATTTCACATAATCCCCTTCATTCACTCTATGTTCCAGACTACTTTCTATTCCCTGAATTTAACAATCTGGCCCCTACCTCATTGCCTTTGAAGAGAATTTCCTTCATGTCCTCCCTTCTTTGGTGCCCAGTTGCACTTCCACATCCCATATGAGACCTACCCTGGTGCTCCTAATTATGACTGCTATCTTTCCATTCTCAAATACTCTAGTGAATATTTATGTGTTTTCATATTCTATTCCTCTGGGAGAATGTATGTTCACTGATAGGACAGTTGACTGTTTGTTCATTTAATTTTGTCTGCATAGGCTCAGACCCAGTACATAGTAGGTACTTAATAAATGCTTATGGGATGGGATTGGATTCATCCCCAAAGTATTCTTTCCAGTTTCTTTTTTTTCATTCACTACACAGTACAACTGACAAGATCCAACACATCTCTGTAGTTTGGAGGCCAATAGTACAGTTAGTTAAAGAAAAGCTTTCCTGTGAGGCAGGATTTTCTTCAGCTGCATGTCTTTCTTGCTTGCTTTAATTTTTCTTTTTCCTCCCAAGTCATCCTTCTGCCTTTTGGAAATAGCATGAGAAAAGTGAACCCAGAGAGCTTCCTCCATTTTGAAGCTGCCAGGGAGTGAAACAGTCTAATTAGCAGGGTCCTCAGTCCAGGGGTCCTACCTTTGCTGAGGTTCTGGGGCCTCCAGTAATTATCCATGCTGAGATTGGCACAGGACCCTAGATGTCTGTTCACAGCATTTCAGCCACCACAAACTGAACAGAGGCTTTACTCTGAGAGGACATACAGGGTTTTCACTAAACTTGTCTCAGCAGGAAGTCCCTGGATAACTAGGTTGTAGGCAGCAACAAGGAACTCTAAAAGGACTGGAGTTAGCTAGGGACTGTCTGTTCTTTAGAAAGGGACCATTCTTATGCTCTTGGGGAAGGGGGTTCAGGTGATCAGAAGAGACTGGATTTTTTTTAAAGAAACCAAAATCCTTTAGTTTAGTACTGTTTGCTTCACTAGCATTTGGCCTAGGTTTTAGTCCTGGTTCTGTAAACTAATGCTGAGACTTGGGGAAATTACATAATTTATCAAACTTCAGTTTCCTTATCAGTAAAATGAAAGAATTGGAATAGTCTCTAATGCAAATGTTCTAAAACTTTATTTTTTATGTATGTCATGGACCTCTGGTGAAACCTATGAACACCTCATCAAAAGCATTTAAATGTGTAAAATAAAATGCACAGTATTACAGAGAGCATCAATAACATTGAAATAGTTATCAAAATATTTTTAAATAAGTTTATGAACCTTAGGTTAAAAACCCTTGTGGTAAAATCCCTTACAACTCTAGCATCCTATGATTCCAATAACATTTCCATCAAAGGTCCTAGAGAAAGTTTAAAAATGGAGGGTGAATTAACCTTACTACATGATACAACATCTTCAACAAGAATTTAGGATTAGGAACCAGGAAAACACTAACAGTAACAGCCACAGTGTGAGATGACTGCTTTTGATAAACTGAGCCCTTCTCAGCAATGCAAGGACCTAAAACAATTCCAAGGGACTCATGATGGAAAATGACATCCACATCTAAAGAAAGAACTATGGAGTCTGAATGCAGAATGAAGCAGACTATTTTCTCTTTTTGTTTTGTTTTTTCTTTCTCATGGTTTCTCTCATTCATTATAATTCTTCTATACAAGATGGCTAATGTGAAAATATGTTTAATAGGAATGTATATGTAAAGCCTATACCAGATTGCAAGCCATTTTCAGGAAGGAGATGGGAGGGGGGGGATTTAAAACTTGTGGAAGTTAATGTTGAAAACTAAAAAACAAACAAATTAAATAGAAAAAAGGAATTTAAGATTAGGATTTCACCAGGCTTAGAACCACTTGAACCAAATGATTCATTTTTAAATGACTTATACTTCCCTTATCTTTTAATCAAATGAAATTAAATGTGAAAATATTTGTAAAGTGCTTACTACAGTGCTTGGCACATAAAAAAAAAACACATTCCCTTCCCGTAAATCTTATTTCCTTCAAAAATATCAATAATAGCATAGTGATAAGAAGCATTATTCTATAAAAGAAAGATAATTCTGCATTTCCACCAGGAAGAATGTGTCCAGTACTAGTCTCCATTCCTGAGGAAATATATAATTATCATCAAGGTCTCATTAAGAAGATATAAAAAGACCAAGAAAATTGATTTCAAAGAAAGGAATGATTTTCCATAGGAGGAATCAACAACATGATAAGTTAGGTTGAAGGAAGGTAGATCTAAGTCTCCATCATCACACTGACATCCTTCAAGTCCAAACTAAAGACACACTGCAAACAAGAAGCTTTTATTAATTTTTAATTTTAGCACCTTCTTTCTGAGATTACCCTTCCCCCCAATTTATCCTTTTTTGTACATGACATTTTGCATGTTGTCACTCCCATTAGAAGGGAAAACCTTGAGAGTTAGGGCTGTTTTTCAATCTTCAAAATAGGAATAATAATGCATGTAGTATTTACCTCATATGATTATTGTAAGGCTCAAATGAGGTAATGTATGCAAGAATGTATAAAAGGTACTTTCTTAATCACTCTGGGATCTACTTTTCTCATGAGGAAAAAAGAAAGAATTTCATCAGGTGGTATCTGAGGTCTTTCTAAGTCTTAAGCTATGATCCTATGACTAGATTACCTCTAAGGTCGCTCTTAGCTCTAAACTGAGCATCCTGTAAAGACACAATTCCTCTGTGTCTTTATCAAAGTTGGAATCATGGAATCATGTCTTTATTTTCTTCTCTGACAGTCACCATGCAACCCTCTTACCCGTACTCACCCTTATATTTCCCTCCATTCTACCTGAAGGAAATCAAAAAGATAAGGGGCAAGAAAATATATTTAATAGTATCTTCATAGGGTCACCAAAATTTTGAGCTGACTAGGACTTGAGAGATCAAGACAAATCTCCTATTATATAGACTAAAAAGCTGAATTCCAGCTTGGTGATGTAATGATTAAGTTTTAGAAGAAATCCTAATACTGGTAAAGGACCTTGAGCCCCAGTCCATTCTGCCACACTCTTCCCGCTTTGCCTGTCTACCTGTTACACCATCAGTCTCCATCACAAAATCAGCCATGAATACTTAAGAGGGCAAGGCCTGCAGCTTACCAACACACAGTTCTTCTCACCCATGCATTACCATGCAGTGCCTTAAATGATGTCTGGGCATGGACATTTTTGTTTTGTTATTGTTCTGTTGTTCTTCAGTCACATCTGACTCTTTGTAATCTCATCTGGGGTTTCCTTGGCCAACATGCTGCAATGGATTGCCTTTCTTCTCTGGCTCATTTTACAGAGAAGGAAAGTGAGGCAAACAGGGTTAAGTGATTTGCCCAGGATTCTACAGCTAGTACTTATCTGAGGATGGATTGGAACTCACACAGATAAGCCTACCTGACTCCAGGGCCAGCATGCTATCCACTATGAAACCTACCTGCTAATGGATACTTAGTAAATAGGGCTAAATAGAATTTATTTGCAAGGTCAGAGTGAAACTCTCATAGATAAAATTTCTCAAGCTCATTTTTGATTCTCTTTGGTTGCTTTGGGAATCTTGTCATTTTCAGTTCTCATTAAGTGGCCCCAAATAACAAAGCAGCAATGGTTTCCTACAGGGTATACATGTGTTTCAACAACAACACAACTATTATTGTTTTCAAAAACAATTCATTCCTGACTGAGAAGGGAGGGAGTCTAAATCTTATATTTCCACGACTCAACCCTTTTTTCAAGCAAAGGTATTTGGGTTGTGAATTCACCCCCCCCAATCTCTTGTGAAAATACACCCTTGATGGGGAGGCTAGGTGGCACAGTGAATAGAGCAGCAACCCTGGAGTCAGGAGGACCTGAGTTCAAATCCAGCTTCAGACACTTGAAACACTTATGAGCTATGCGACCTTGGGCAAGTCACTTAACCCCAATTGCCCCTCCAAAAAGGAAAAACATATATATATACCCTTGAAATTCTAGGAAAGTGATTTTCTACAAATCAGTGACTAAAGAGATGTTCCTTTGGGAAGAAAAACAAAAGAAGGATGCCCCCCCCCTCCACATTAGTGACCCAAGCCTAGAATAAGATTTAAGTTGCTGCACAATGACAATGAGCATACAATAAATACTTAAGTGACTGGGTGAAGACGAAGTAAATTTCTACACTCATCACCTGAACAATAAACTTCCAGAATGGGTAATGTCCCAATCACTAGGTATGGACCATGTATGTCTATTCACAGCAGAAGTACTGAAATTGGATGGATGTAAATATTTCATTCACCTCCCTCATGGGTTAGTTTCTGAAGTTATGTTTGTCTATTCACTCAGAAACAATAAATCAGTAAAACTCAACCAAAAAGTATCTAGGCACAAGTTGATAGGCTTTGTATTATTCTAGGAACAAGAGTCAGTAAAGTCATCTATGGATCGCCATGCTTTACCATGTCAATTATAAGTTCTTCCTGATATTAAAGCCCTCCAAAATATAACATTACCCTAAAGTTTCAAAATAATTTCCAACCTTTCTCCAACACCTTCTGCTCTAGTTTGGTCAGTTACCACACTAAACACAAAGGATAGAGAAAGGTACTTCTTGAACTTGGAAGTCTTTTTTCTCCCTTCATATAGAGGCAAGAAATTCATTTCTCACTTTGGAAGCTTATGTGTAAGTCACAACCTTGCTCAGCTGAATGGCTCTTTGGTGGACTAGGTCCACTTCTTAAGTACTGGTATGCAGTATCCTCAGTGAACTTAACTAGTGTTATTGAGGCTCAGGGATTCAAGTTGTCAGACAAGAAGTGAATTTGATAGATTCCTGTGATAGTAATGGCAATTAAAGATTCCCCTGTATTGGCTTGGTTTTCAAACTGATTGTGTTAAAACCCAGAGCTTGTTAAACCCACCTGTGGGATGGACTTGTTGATGTGAAAAGAAAGTCCTGAACTGGGAGGAACTGGTGATGTAGATTTGGAGAGACAAGAGAGAGGCGGAAGATCTTTTTGGAAGCAGCACCTCGTGGAGGCAGAGAGAGGCTGAGAAGGATAGCTGAGAGCCACTTTGAATTGCCCTGGACTTTTGAGACCTGCCCCCCGGAGCTGCCAAGGACTGAGGAGACATGGCTGTTTTGCTGGTACTTTGTCTGTCTGTTTTGATGTTGTTTTGCCAGATTTGTCCACTTGTGAAAGACAGTCCTTTTGTTGCAGAAGTTCTGGAACCTGGCTGTTGGCTAAGAAGCCCTGAGACTGTCCTGCAGACAGAGAGTGAATACTGTCCACTGGTGAAGGACAGTGCTATTGTTGCAGGGGTCTGGAGACTGTCCTGCAGACAGAGTGAATACTGTCCACTGGTGAAGGGCAGTGCTGTTGTTGCAGGGGTCTGGGAACCTTTCTGTTGGTTCAGAAGCCCTGAAAAAGGATTTTCTTGTTGTATGTTTACAGAAATCCTGGGAGAGGGTTTTGCTAATGTCTTCAGGGGTTCTAGGACTGTTCTACAGACAGAGGATGACTTAATGAAGAGACTGGCAATGTATCTTGTGGCCTTGCTAAGCTTTGTCTCCCCAGGAACTAAGATTGCTGAGAACTTGCCTCCAGTCAAGATGAAGAAAAGACCTCCATTTGGGTATTAAGTGCTGTGTTTAAACTTGATGTAACTCTGGGGTAGATTCAATTGAGATCCAGGGGTGGGGAACTTTTGACCTTTTGGTGCTCTGTGATTGACAAATGAAGGTACTTTACTTATGTTTGGAAACTAATCTCCATTTGAGAAGAGGGGCTTTGTGGTGGACTAAATGAAGGTATAGCCTAGGGGTGGAGAAGTATTTAGACCAGGAACTTTGTAATTGATTGAATGATTGGAAGGTCCTGGGGTGGGGTAGTCCTTGGAGATTATTTAATCACATTTAGTAAATGCTGTATTTGGAATGATGTCATGTTTTGATCTTCTCTGTTCTTGGTTGGTCACTGAATAAAATGGAGAGCACCTATGCTGGTATTTTGAACCTTGGGAAGTTGCCTTTCCTTGGCAATTACAGTACAACTCCCTAGTCTTATTGATCCTATTGCTCTTGAGGTATCTTCTGATTTCAGTGGTTACCATGTACTACCTACCCTTTCAAAATATTTAATCTAAGATCAAGAAAGAAGAAACAAAAGGAAACAAAAGAAAACAAGGAAACAAAAAAGAAACAAAAGGGACAGAGACACATAGTCCTAGGTGAAGAGACAAAAGATCAGAATTTTCTCCCTCTCTCCCACCTGGAGACTTACACAATATTTCTTCCTTCTGAAATATCATCAAAGAAGAGAGTGAGAGGTTAACTGTTCAATCATTTTCCATGTATACTCAGTTCAAGTTAAAAAACTAATTAAAAGTCTCTGTTTCTTACCTTGAAGTAAGTGAATCAGAGAAGATATCTGCACATTCTCTGAAGTGTGGTGGTGAGAGTGGGAGTGGAGGGAGGATGGTCCCCTATTGCATATGATGTATATACAATAAAGTCTAGGCCCTTTGCCCTGGACCCATATTACTACCTACATTTTGCCTAAACCCTTTGAAATTTTCACTCCCCAAACTCTTGCTCTTGTCAGACTATGCCACTCTTTTGTCTTCTTCCCTAGAGATAGAGTGGTCACTTTCCCCAAGGTTCGCATCAATTGGACTTCTGGTTGGTGAGGATCAGATTTGGGATGAAATTTTCCATTATTGTTTCTTCTGCCTTTTGAAGAATGAAATCATTGTTGAGCCAAGAACACGTACTCAGCTTTTGGCAGGAAGAGACAGAAGTCCAGCAGATGTTCAGATAAAAAAAAGTTACCACCATTCCTCTTAAAAGCCTCTGAGCCAGGCTTGTGATCTATTCCCTGAGCTTGTTCTACCCAGAAGGTCTATACTATAGTCTAATGAAAACATCACTGCTGTCTTGTTCTCTGTTAACATTTAACCAAGTAGTTCTTCATCCTACGTCATATTGGTTGAATGAATTGGGTATGTTTTAAGATGAATAAGAGAAATTTTAGGTGGGGGTATAATCAGTGTTATCAGATATTTGAAAGATTCTCAGTAAGTTCCTTGAGGGCAGGGATTGTGCACAGTGGATGACACATAGGGACTTAATAAATGTTTGTTGATAGACTGATTCATCCCAGGATGTCCAAAAGGTAGACCTAAGAGTAACCAGTCAAAGTTGCAATAAGGAAGCCTTCAGTTAGCTGTAAGGAAATCCTTACATTCACATAGAACAGTCTCATGTGTTTCTTGGGAAAATCTTGAGTTTCCCATCTTTGGTGATGTTCAAGAAAAAGGAAAAATCAATTCTCTTTTGTTAGTAATGTTTAAGGGGAATCACTCCCTGTTCTTTTGCTCATCTATGGGTTGCCCTTGATAGCTTTCTAGCATGACTTTTCAAATTTCTTAGTTATTTATAGAATGCTTTTTAAAGATAGAGCTACCTAACTTTCTTTTTGCTCTGGACCTATAATTTCATTTGTGTATGGAGCTTTCTTTTAGCAAAACAGGTTGCCAAAAGTTGCCAAGAAGTTTTCTTGTGACAATAAGAGTTTATGGGCTTTGTAAAGGTCCCTTCACCCAGGTCTTTTTGACTCTAAGGCCAACACTAAATATCTTACTATTGCCATTTTACTTATAAAGAAATTGAGACAAGAGAGGCAGAATGGCTTCCCTAATAGCAAAGACTTGGAATTAGAAACTCAGATTCCAAATCCAGATCTCCCTTAACAATCTGGGCAAAGGAGATCTAGACTGAAGTGTGGTATAATAAAGATTTTATGTTTAAAAACACAATGCATAGCACCAAATCTTAAAATAGAAATAAAACTTATCACATAAGCAAAATTTATTATATAATCAATTTTGAGTTATTCTACAAAGTAGTTTTTACTGAAATATTACACTGAGTTTCTATAATTGGGTGACTCCAGAGGACATATATTTTTACAGCTATCATTTTTTATTAAATAAAATTAAAATGTACATTATGATATTAACCATTAGCCTTTAGAAAATCTATTTTTAAACTAAAGGTTTTTTAAGGGATAGTTTACATAAAACTGTAATGCTAAAGGACAAAGGAAAATCACTGATTATTTTTAAGCAAGGGAATGATACAATAAAATTGGTATTTTAGAAAGATAAACTATAGTGTCTGAATACAAAAAGGAAAGAGAGAAGGCAAAAAATGGGGCCAGGAAGGAAAGAAGGAATGAAGGAAGGGAGGAAGGAAAGAAGGAAGGAAGGAAAGAAGGAAGGAAGGAAGGAAGGAAGGAAGGAAGGAAGGAAGGGAGGAAGGGAGGAAGGGAGGAAGGAAGGAAGAAACAGAGGGGGGAAGGAGAAAAAAAAGAGGGAGGAAGGAAAAGGAGGAAGGAAGAAAGGGAAAATTTGATCTTGATGGTATTTGTGTGACATTCAAGTTAATAATACCATCTGCTGGAGAATAGATATTCTAAAATAGGAGAATAATTTTCAAAATGTCACTTTTTTTTGTTCCAATAGATCTTTTAAGTAAATTGAAAACTATGGCTTTGGGGAATGTAGAACTCAAAGCATACATTTGAAAATCAAGTTTTGCATCTTTACAAGTAAAGTGAAGTAAGAAAAAAAAACTGAAGCAAGAATCTGAATAACTTCTGTCAAATGTTTTCGCATTGATGTCTTAATATTGATTTAACAATCACAATAATAACAATCATTTGAATGGTCTCATATGTTCTTAAGTGTTTGCTTCTTACAATGCAATACAACCACCCCATAAGGTAGGCAGGTAAAATAGAGATTTTTACCCAGGTTTACAGAGAAGGAGAATGAGACCTAAAACTTAAGAAATTTGTCCAGGGCCATCCAATAAATGATAGACTCCAAGCCTCCTAACTCCAGTGTTATTTACATTAATGATATATTGATTCCCTTACATAATTTGTTTATGCTTGAATTTTCCAGTGATTTAGAAACATTCTCCAATACACTTTCTATGTGTTGACTTGGCTAATAATAATTAGCATAGCAAAAATTATAAAATATTTCCCAAAGGGGAAACAGTGGGAAGTGCCAAAGATAACAAATAACACCTGGAGGGGAAAAGGGCAAATTCTATGTTTATAGTACTTTATTATGGTAAAATATGGTATAGCTAGGCAAATAAAGAGAGTAGTTTTTGTTGTATCTTTACAAATATGAACTCCATCTTGACTGCCTCTTTAAATAAGATTAATTCATAACATTTCCTGTTTAATTGCTTTATCTGTTTTGGACCATTAGATTCTACTGAAGAATATAGTTTTATGATAAATTAAATTCTAGGGTTTTATTTTGACATCAGAGTTAATTTTTAATTCTGGCAAAAATTCTGTTCTATACAATTCAGTTCCTTCAATAGTGCTGAGTAGATGAGTCCTGGGATATTTCAAGCTCTCTATGAAGCAATTGTATCACAGCCAAATTGAAAGAGGATATCTCTGAGTTGTTTTAGGATGGGGCAATAGTATTGGCTGGAACAGTCTTATCTAGGGATGAGTTTACTTTATTGAGATATGTTCCAGTAAGTATTTATTAAAGGGAAACTTTTGAGAAGATTCATAATTAGGAAAGGAATAAAGTCTGTCTCCATGTCCCACAATAGAATTTGAACAACCCATAACTACTCTGATTTTTCTTAATACTGTATGTTAAAGTGTTACCAAGTGAATATTTTATTTATATGTCACACAGAGTCAAAAATCTGACTCCAGGCCAAATTTGAAAGATATATTATCCTTTATGCTGTACTCTGTGAATGGGATCCAGAGGAGCACATGATCTGATGGTGGACCTAAGTGCCAACACACCTGGAAGAGCAAAGACATAATATAGGAGCTCCTGACTGCCTCTCTAAAGGTAAGCAAATTGGGACATGACACATAAAACATACACTAAGGAAAGTGGGAAAGATCAAGCCAAGATTATCCAAGTTCTCCAGAGCCTTACTTATATCATTCATTACCATGATCACATGCACACTGAGCATATTCCTTATGAAAGATGTCCCAACTTGACAGTTGTACATTAGCAATGTGTATAGGATAGTTTTCTCAAATATTCTATTTTTTTGTTTATTTTTGTCTAGATCTATATTTTCACAGATGAAAGGAATTCCCAATAGGGAAATGTTCTCTACCAGTTCAGTTTATAACCTTAGAGAGTTAACTGAAATGCTGGAACATTGTCAGGATCACACAGTGTATATTTGCCAAAAGAACTTGAATTTGGGTCTTGCCAACCTTGTACCACCTTCTATCCACCATGTCATGCAGTTTTTTATATACTTCTCGTAACTTATTATAATTCACATTATACTGTAATGTAGGTTTAAAGAGTGCTTTCCTTATAGATAACATAAATGTCATCCTCCATTGGAGAGTTGAAGAAACCGAAGCTCATTGAAGTAAAGTAATTTCAACTCAGACAAATATTAAGTGACTACAACGGATGACCTCAAAGTTACCCAGTAAGGCCAGGAAACTGGAGATCTCCTGACTCCCATTTGAGGGCTTTTTCTATGATCATTTGGTGTCTTCGCTGGCTCATATGTAGGTAGAGCCTCTGAAACTCACCTATAGGGCAGTTTCAGTTATTCTGTTCCCCTCCCCACCCCGACCTCATACATATTACTACCATGGATCTAGGACAAAATTACTCATGAAGATGTGAAGTGATAACAATCTGAGATACTCTAAATAAATACTGTTCACATCCTTTATGCAGTTCCATGGAGGTAGGATTGAACTCTTCATGCCAAAAGTGTAAATGAGCATGTTGCTTCACCTACTGTGTTATAATGTCAATTAGCCAAAGAATAAGTATTTATTTGAGCACCTGACATTGAAAAGATCTGTTCTACATACTAATGGAGATACCAGAGAGATCTTGTTCTTTAGCTTCAAGAAACCTCAAGAAATTCCTTCTCTTGATGGAAGAGAAAGTTTTTAAAGAGGAAACCATGAGAGAAAAAGGCAAAGCCACAAATAATCAAGTTATAGATTATAAGGCACATACTACATAAAGTCCATGGAAGTTAAGAGAAAGGGGAGCAGTCTGAGCTAAGGTAGTAGGGGAAGGTGTCATGGAAGAGATGTGACTTGAGCTGAACCATAACTAATGGGCAGGGTTTATCTACATCAGATAGTCAGAAATGTATAGAGCCAAGTCTTAACTATAAAATGAACAATGAACAATAAAGATAGGGATATAAGTACTAGCATATTCGGGGCTTTAATATTTGTGATTCCTTTGGCCATGACTTGTTACAAATCTACCTACTCATATGATTGTCTCACCCTTACCTTTCCAACTTCTTGATAGAACTAAAATAAGACACTTCATCCCTTGTTCTATCAAGCTAAAAATCTTCTCAAAAAAGAAATTAAGGTTTGTCTGGCATGTTAAATTATTGATAATGTCATTCTAGTTCTGTGTGTTCACTGCTTCCTTGCATAAATGTCCATTTAACATCTTTTAACACTACATGTTATAACTTTACCAAGATTAGAAATACAACTCACTGTTCAAAATTTTGTAGAATTCATTCTCTTGTGTGACAACTAGAGGAGGGGGTCCTGGATGGTGAAGTGTCTTGAGGTCATTACAATTTGGAATCAACTGAAGTATTCATGAATGTTTATCATGGAGAGAAGACTTGAACATATCCTGAGTGATTTTCAAATATTTAAAGATGATTGCATGGTTGAGGAATTAGACTTGTCTTGCTCAGGTACAGGAAATAAAGCCAAGGGTTCCTAGGGTATACAATACAAAGAGGGGGACAGGCTCAATGACAGGGAAGAAAAAAAAAGTTATCCTAAAGAAGAATGGACTGTGTCAGGAGATACTGCCCTCAACTTCATTAGAAAGCTTTAGGCAAAAACTGGATTAAAACTTCTTGCGTGTATTTTAAAGGGAATCATTTTTCAGGTTCAATTGGGATTCCAAAATCTGAAGTTGCTTTAAATTGTGAAATCATGTGATTCTATGAAAAATATCTTTATAGTTTTTCCCTTTTAGTGATGCTGATCACAGCTCCTCCCTGTGGCCTCAGGAGTGGATTTTGCCTCATAAATTCTTTTAGCCTTCACTCTCTAAATAGAAAATGACTTTGCAAAGGAGGCAGCTAAATGGCATAGTGGATAGAACTCATTGCCTAGAGTCAGGAAGAACTGAGTTCAAATGTGACCTCTGAAATTTACTAACTGTGTGACCCTGGACAACCTCAATTTCCTCAAAAGTAAAATTGGGATGGTAATAGCATGTTCCTCAAAAGGCTATTGTGAAGAACCAGTAAGATAATATTTGTAAAGTGCTTCTTGCAGTGTTTGGTGCGTAGTAGTATAAACGCATATTTTCTTCCCTTTCCACATATGTGTGTGTGTGCATATTATTTTTTTAATGCTTTATTATCTTCTGATTTACATCATCCATTTCTGCCAGATTTTGAGTTACAAATTTTCTCCCCATTTCTCCTCCACCCACTGCCCCAAAATAGCAGTCCCACAGGATATCCCCTCCTCCAATCTGCTCTCTCCCACATTTTCCCCCATACCCCTTTCCACTTTTCCAGTGGATCTCTATGCCTCAGGGCCTGCACATCCCATTTCCCAATTACATGTAAGATGGTATCAATAATAGTATGTATATGTATATATATATATATATGTATACACACACACATATATACATATTTGAACATTTGATTTCAAAACTTTAAATTCCAGATTCATTCCCCTTCTTCCCTGTCACTCACCCCTACTGGGAAGATCTGCAGTTCAGTATAGGTTACACATGTGTGGCTAATGCAAAACAATAACATGGTAGATACATTGTAAAAGACTGATTACACTTCCCTCCATCCCATCCCACCTCCCACCCTCTCTACTCTCCACTTTGATCTCATCTATTTTCAAAAGTGAGTGCTTCCAACCTCCCTCCCCCCAAGCCTACCCTCCCTTCTATCATCCCCCCTCTCATCTCCTTCCCCCCCTATTCTCCTGGAGGGTGAGATACCGTATTTAGTGTGTATTTCACTCCCTCTTCAAGCCAAATTCAATGGGAATAGGGTTGACCCATTCTCTTTTGCCTTCCTATTCTTCCCCTCCATTGTAACCATTTTCCCTTACCTCTTCTGTATGAGATAGTTTTACCCCAATCTGTCTCTCCTCATCTCCTCTCATTATATTGCTCTCACCTCTTAATTTCACCTTTTAAGTATCATTCCTTCCTGTTAAATTGGACCTGTGCCCTCTATCTATGTATACCTGTAAACATATATACACACATTCACATATGTATTCATATGCCCATGTATCCTCATATATAGACAATATATATATATATATATATTTAATCCCTTCAACTACTGAGAAAAGTTTCATGAGTTACAATTATTGTTTTTCCATGTAGGACTGTTAATAGTTCAACTTTGATAAGTTCCTTATGATTCCTTTTCCCTGTTTACCTTCTCATGCTTTTCTTGCTTCTTGTATCTGAATGTCAAATTTTCTATTCAACTCTGTTTTTTTTTTCAGCAAGAATGCTTGAAAGTCCTCTATTCCACTGAATGACCATATTTTCCCCTGAAACATGATACTCAGTTTGGCTGGGTAGGTGACTTTTGGTTTTAATCCCAGCTCCTTTGCCCTCCAGAATATCATATTCCAAGCCCTTCTAACCCTCAGTGTAGAAGCTGCCAGATCCTGGGTTATCCTGATTGTGTTTCCACAATATTCAATTTGTTTCTTCCTGGATGCTTGTAATATTCTCTCCATAATCTGGGAATTCCGGAACCTGGCTATAATATTCCTAGGAGTTTTCTTTTTGGCATGTTTTTCATTATTGGAGGTGATCGGTGGATTCTTTCAACCTCTATTTTGCCCTCTGGTACTAAAACATCTGGGCAGTTTTCTTTCAGAACTTCCTGGAGGATGATTTCTAGGTTCTTACTTTGGTCATGGCTTTCAGGCAGTCCAATAATTTTTAAATTATCTCTCCTGGATCTATTTTCCAGGTCACTGGTTTTTCCCATGAGATATTTCACATTGCCTTCTATTCTTTCATTTGTTTGGATCTGTTTAACAGCATCTTGATTTCTCATAAAGTCATTAGCTTCCATTTGCTCCAATTTAATTCTGAAGCAATGATTCTCCTCATTGAGTTTTTGAGATTCTTTTTCCATTAGGCAAATTTGGCTTTTTAAGGCATTCTTCTCCTCATTGCCTTTTCGGGCCTCCTTTGCCATTTGAGTCAGTCTGGTTTTTAAGGTATTATTTTCCTCAGTCAGGCTACTGACTCTAATTTCATAATTTTCTTGCATTGTTCTCATTTCTCTTCCCAATTTTTCTTCCACTTCTCTTATTTGGTTTTCAAAATCTTTCTTAAGGTCCTCTATGGCCTGTAACCAGCTTGTTTTTTCCTTTGAAGCTTTTGGTGCAGGAGTTCTGACTTCACTGCTTTCCTCCTGTTCCATGCTTTGCTCCTTTTTGTCCCCCAAATAGGAGTGTATTTTTGGAATCTTCTGTCTGCTTTGTTTCCTTTGCCTGCTTATTTTGCCACTTAATTACTAGACTTTTTGGCTTTTTGCCACAGTAGGACTCTGCCACTAGACAGGGGAGTTTTCGTCCAAAAAGCTGGGGTTTTCTCAGCGGCTGTAGATATTAGATGGGTTCCCTCTCTGAGGTCTCCACATGCTCTGGAAAGCTGGACACATACCCCAGAACCTCCACCCTAGACTGCAATCCAGATCCAAGCAGGTTAAAGCAAGAGCGATTACCCCTCAGACTGGTGCTTGGTCCCCCTACACTCTGCAGGCCAGGAGCTGAAGCTGCCACATGGCACTGGCTGGCTGTGCTGGCATCTCAGTGGCTTTTCGCCCTGGGGGTAAAAGCCACACACTCCCACTTACTGGTCCCAAAGTCCAGACTGTACTGACCTTTCACTTTGTCCTTTGTGTCTATATGTTGATAAATCTGGAAAAGTCCACAGCTGCTGCTGATCTGGAGTCCCTCTGGCTGGCTTCTGGTCAGGCCTGCCCTGGGGTAAAGCCTTGGCGTGGGGCTGGGCTCAGCTCCCAGAGCACTGTGCTGGGTCCTTGCTGGCCTGCCAGGGTGTCCTCGGTGGGAGGTTAACTTTTCTGTGTCATTTTGTGGGTTTTGCAGCTCCAAAGTTTTTTTAGAGTCCCCTTTTTACATGGATTGGGAAGGATGAAAGCTGGAGCTGCAGGAAGGTCTTGCTTCTACTCTGCCATCTTCATGTGCATATTATTTATATTTGTATATATTTTAATTTTTTTTAAATATATTTTGTTTGGTATCCCTTCCCCCCCCCCCCAATCAATTATAAGCTCCTAGAGGACAGGAACTATTGAGGGGCTATGCAAGTGAGTTTTTGTCTTTGTATTCCCATAATCTAAGACAGTACTTCACACATTGAATTAGTTAATGAACAGTGGCTGAATCATGGCAATTAAGTCTTCTGATATTAGCTAGATTGGCATTCTATAATACTTTGTTACCTAAGCTCTGCCAATATTCCTTCTAGTTATGAAGACCCTGACTGAATTTATATTCTACTGATGTAGACTCCAAGAATGAAGGCTATATGAAGGCTTTATAAAACCAGAGAAGTAGGTCGGCAGTAGGTAGTAGGTAAGCATCCTTTTTTAGAAATATATTTTTATGCTGATATGTATATGTAAACATTTTGCAAAGGTAGGTAAAAAAAATGAAACATGCAATGAAAGAATCTTTCATGAGGCTACTGAGGTTTCTGATTTTCTCACCTCCGTTGTCCTGTGAGCATGCCTCCCAGATTGTTATTTATTGCTTATTTTTAATTGTCATCTCTATTGTTCATTCCACGTTCTAGCCCATCCAACCTGATCATTACTGAAAGGCAGCAGCTCCAAAGAGCTAGAAAATAGAATCTAAGGAACAAAGCAAGTTCCAAATTCTTTTGCTTTACAGTAATTGAGAGGGAGTTTGATAGATGCTGAAGGAACTTTTATGTCCAGTATGTTCATTTCATTTCATCTGTCAATATTGTTTTCCCTTTGGGCCTTTAAGCCATTGTGCAAAGAAAAAAACACTATCCTACATACTTTGCATTTGCATTTCCAATTTTCTTTTATCATTGTATCATTTTATCAAAAGTTATTTTTTTCTTCAGATATATGTTTTCAAAGGCTTAGCTGAATTCCTAAATATGATGTGGCATAATTGTGGAGGCAGCATGTTACAGGGGGAAGACGGCTGGATTTGGAGCCAGAGCAGTTGGGGTTACACAGCAGCTCTAACACTATCTTACTATATGACCTTCTTCTAGTAACATGGCCTGTTTGGGAGGGGTAAATTTCCTTCCTTGTACAATAATGGGGTTGGTTAGATGTGTTCAAAATTTCCTTCCATCTATTATCTTATATCATCATTTCTTTGAACAATTTTTCCTTAGAGAATTCATCCTCAGAACTAATTTAATCAAAAAAGTCAATAAGATATTTTTCCATGTGATTTTTGAAAAGTACATCTAGTCTACAAATTATTACATATATTGCATGTGTGTGCACATATATATACATACACATATGTAGCAAGTAATCTCTTTCTGATATACACACATTACATATGTGTATATATGTCCATATATAATATGCATAGTATTTATCTACATAATACATGTCAAATTTATATTTTATATACATTATTCTCCCAATAGTCCTAAGAGGTAAATGCTACAAATATTCTTTTCTCTCATTTTACGAATGAGGAAAGAAGACTGAGAAAGAATAAATGATATGGCCAGTGTCACATAGCTAGTATCTGAGATAGGATTCCAACTCAGGTATTCCTGACACCAACTACATTACTGTATCTATAGGAAGTCCCTGAAAATTTTGACCAAACAAACACACACACACACACACACACACATGTACATACACAGAAAATTTGTATCCACTTCCCTGGGGCTTAATCTCTTCTTAAGTCCATTTTATATAAATTCCTTCTAGAAGGTGAGATATAATGTTGATCACTTACCACTCCACCCCAAATTATATTCCCCCATACAAGTCTTAAAATGTCCTTTGGGTTTTGGACCAAGCTTCATCCTAGCTGAAAATACTGGGTGAAGATATCATGGATTATGTAACTGAGCAATGACTGAGACAGCAGTTGTATTGATTGTGTTGGAATGTTCTGTACAATGAGCCTCATGCTCTCATCATGAGTCTCAGGAAAGTCATTTCTTATGCTAATTTTCTCCCTCAACTGCGTATCCAATTTAATGTATCATTTGATATTCTGGTGCACTGCACATGCCCCAGATTTGGATAATGGATTGAATGGAGATGGGGGATAGCACAGCCTTGCCCTCCTCACAAGAGTGGTAATGCTCATTCACCAATGACATTGGCACTATGTTGAAATGGCTAATGCAACATGCTCCCTTTCTTTTCTCTTAAAAGATCCTCAGGAGAGCCCACATATCTATTCAGAGGTGGACAGGGCAAAGTGGGAAGCAGGGAGGGTAGGGGTAGAAGTTCCACGTGTGGTTTTCAAAAGAAAATGGAGGTACAAACAGGGTATTTCTGTAGCACCTGGGGAATTCTTGTGAACGATTGAGCCAAATTATGCCCAGTGTGTATGTCCCTGACATAGTAGTGAGAGACAGTATGGACTATTGATAGTAATAATAGACCTGTGTTTAGAATTCTTGGATGATGTGCTAATCTGTGATATTAAATAGCTTTGTACCCTAGTTCTGAATTTCATCTTTAGTAAACTGCACAATAATACTTATGCTATCTGATTCACAGGGTTGACATGAGAAGAGTACTTTGCAAATCATGAAGTGTTATGGGAAATTTGAGCATTTTTTCTTTTACACACTTTACAAAATGCCTACTCTGTGCAAACCATTGTCCTAGGTGCTTGTTGATACAAAGATGAAAAACAGCTCTGTCTTTGGCCTCAAGGGCCTTTTAATATAACAGAGAACTTAACTCAATTTCATTTAGTGTCATATATATTTATTAAGCACTACTATGTCCAAGTGGATGTAAACACACACACACACACACATACACAACTCTACCCTCAAGAAATTTTCATTCTACTGAAGAGGAGGCATACAGGGGAAGATGATAAATTGCCTGTCTATGTGATCAATATATGCTAAGTAATATGAAGAAGGAGAGAGGACCAACAATAAGGTGAGGAAGGGGAGTGGTCAGTTCCTACAGATTATGGCACCTGTCCTGAACCTTGAAATGAAATGCGAATGCTAGAGGTGGAGATGAAAATTAATATTAGGTGACTCACCTTATATAAATGCAAGGAAGTAGTAGAGCAAAGAACTGATTCAGAGAACTGCTAAAACCAATAGTAATAGAATATTAAGTATATGAAAAGAAATAATAAAGGAAACATTGCTAGAAACATGGCTTGGATTTAGATTGTATAAGGGCCTTAAACACTAGGATGATGCATTTGCATGGTACCTTAGAGGCAATAAGATGTCATGGAAGATTTTTTAACCAAGAAATTATATAATCTGACATATGATTTATGATGATTACTTTGGCAGCTGTGTGGAGGATAGATTGGAGAAAGGTAAAAATCTTGAACTCTTATGCTAGTACAGACAAAAGGTGATGAGTCTCTGACCTTTGATGGTGGAACTATAAATGAAACAAATAAGAGTAGATTTGAGAAGTGTAAAAACAGATTCAACAGGACTTGGCAGCTCCTGGGTTGTGGGGTAAGTGATACAAAAGAGTCTAATAATAATCCAAGTTGATGAACCAGATAATAGTGACCAGATAATGGTGCTGTAGTCAACAGAAGTTTGGAGAAGATGATTGGGGTCTTGAAAAGATGAGTTCCATTTTGGATATGTTGAATTGGAGAGGTTATGAACATACAGATCAGGAAAAGGAAGGAAAGAGAAGAGAAGGGGAGAGTAGGGGAAGGAAGGGGAAAGGAGAGGAGGGAAGGGAAATAAATAGAAGGGAGGGGAGAAGAGAATAAGCATTTGTATAAGCACTGAGTGGAGAAATATGCAAAATAAGAATATCACTATGCAAAATTTGATGAAAGCAAAAGAGAAACTGACAAAATTATTTAAGAAATATCAGAGTGGGAGGAGTATCAAATTTTAGCTGGGATGGGAGGGTGAGAAATGGATGAGGAAGGAATCCATGTTGGCTCCTAAGCTATTTTGTGAAGAAAAAGGATATATGGAGATGAGAAAGAAGTGTTTTGAAGGTATAAGAGATACCTTGTTTGAATGCATGAAGATAGAAGAGATCAGAAGAAAGTAAATTTATTTCGAATAGAAAGTAAACTTGAATAATATTGATTAATAATATTAATAATTGACATATCTATTTTACCTTAAGGTATGCAAAATATCTTACAGATACTGTGTCATATGATTCTCCCAATAGCCCAGTGACATAAATATAACAAATATTCTTTTCCCTCATTTTATGAATGAAGAAACAAGACTGAGAAAGAATAAATTATATGGCTAATGTCACATAGCTGGTAGCTGAGACAGGAGTACAACTCAGATATTCCTGACACCAAGTATATTACTTTATCTA
This sequence comes from Petaurus breviceps papuanus, assembly GCF_028583685.1. Classification (NCBI taxonomy): domain Eukaryota; kingdom Metazoa; phylum Chordata; class Mammalia; order Diprotodontia; family Petauridae; genus Petaurus; species Petaurus breviceps. The sequence continues at coordinate 7,913,372 of NW_027185712.1, read as the reverse complement.
TAGGGAGTCCCTGAAAACTTTAGATCAAGGGATTAACCTCCTCAGGCTTATGCACTAGAAATCTGATTTTCTTAGCTCTGTGTGTGTGTGTGTGTTTGTGTGTGTGTATGTGATTGATTGATTGGCAGCTAAGTGGTACACAAAGGAAACAGTACTAAATCTGGAGTCAGGAAGGCTTCAGTTTAAATCTGGTCTCAGATGCCCAAAAGGTGTGATCTTGGGCAAGTCTGTCTGCCTCAGTTTTCTCATCTTCACAATGGGTAGAAATGATAGCACCTGCCTTCTAGGGTCACAGTGAAGATGAAATGAGATTATTTGTAAAGTATTTTGGAAACTTTAAGCTTTATATGAATGTTAGTTATTATTCAAGAGGGGAAAGACTAGAGGGAGACAGACTTGTTAATATGTTATTAGAATGATTCAGGCAAGATGAGAAAGGAGTTTCTACTACATTGGTGACTGTTTGACTGAAAAGGAGAAGAGTTGACAAATGAGAGAGGGATCATTCAAATAGAATTCCTATGACTTGGTTGCAGTGACTGAGCAATAGGATTTTAGGGAAGGAGGACAGACAATGAAAAAGAAGAAGAAAGACTTAAAGCTATCAAACCTGACTGATTTCAAGGATGAAGAGACCATAAATAGAAATGGAATCTTTAAATGAAGCTCAAGTTCAGTAGTGGGAAATACTGAGTTCAGGTCAAGCTGAGTGTGAAATGTTTCTGATCATCTAGGGAGAGTTAACTAATGGGAAGATAGAATTAACACTCTTGAAATTCAAGAGGAGATATGGGATGAATGCATGAGTTAAGGTGAGAGTGCCATGAGAAAGAGTGAGAGGGGTGGCTAGGTGGTGCAGTGAATACAGCACTGGCCCTGGAGTCAGAAGGACCTGAGGTCAAATCCAGCCTGAGACACTTAACTAGCTGTGTGACCTTGGGCAAGTCACTTGAGAGAGAGAGAGAGAGAGAGAGAGAGAGAGAGAGAGAGAGAGAGAGCAATAGTCATGGAAGCAAAGAGTATCCAGAAGTAGTACATTGTCAATAGCTTGTCAAGTGAATCTGAAATGTCAAAATTTAAAAATGAGAAAAGTTGGGGACAGAGTCAAGATGGCAGAGTAGAAACAGGACTTCCACATGACTCTGGCTTCCACTGCCTTCAATTCATATAAAAAATGACTCTAGACAAACTTTGGAGCTACAGAACACACAAAATGACAGAGAGAAGCTAAACTCCCACTGAAAAAGGTCCAGCAGGCCAACAGGAAGGGGCCAGAGCAGCACTCTGGGACCTGAGCCCAGCCCTGTGGGAGTCTGAGGTTTTAGCCTTAGGGAGCCCTGACCAGCCACCAGCTAGAGGGATTTCAGATCACCAGCAGCTGTGGTGGTTTCTAGAATTCTCAACACATGGATGCTAAGGATAAAGGGAAAGGTTAGTGCAATGTGGACTATGGGATCTGGTAGTTCAGGAATGCAGTCTGGCCTTTACCCCCTGGAGGGGGAAGCCACTGAGGCCCGCTGAGGCACCGTGGCAGTGCAACTGCTGCCATGTGGCAACTTCAGCCCCTGGCTTGCAGATTTTAGGGGGACCAAGCCACCATTCTGAGGGGTAATTGCTCTTGCTTTAACCTGCTTGGATCTGGATTGCAGTCTAAGGAGGAGGTCCTGGGTGTGTGACCAGATTGCCAGAGTATGTGGAGGCTCAGAGAGGGCACTAAGATCTCCAGCAGCTGCAAAAACCCCAGAGATTGGGACAAAGCTCCCCTGTCTGGTAGCAGAGTCATGCTGTGGGAAAAAGCTCAAAAGTCAGGTAATTGAGTGGCAACATAGGCAAGCAAAGGAAGCAAAGCAAGCAGATGAATCCAACTTTACACTCCTATTTTTGGGACAAAAAGCATCAAAGCATGGAACAGGAGGAAGACAGTGAAGTCAGAACTGCTACATGAAAAGCTTCCAATAAAAATACAGGCCGTAAAGGACCTTAAGATGTATTTTGAAAACCAAATAAGAGAAGTGGAGGAAAAGTTGGGAAGAAAAATGAGAACGATGCAAGAGAATTATGAAATGAGAGTCAACAACCTGACTGAAGAAAATAACAGCTTAAAAATATGCCAAAAGAGGCTCAAAAAGGCAAGGAGGAGAAGAATACCTTAAAAAGCTCAATTTGCCAGATGGAAAAAGAATCTCAAAACCTCACTGAAGGGAATCATTCCTTCAGAATTAGATTGGAGCAAATGGAAGCTAATGACTTTATGAGAAATCAAAATACTATTAATCAGAACTAAACAAATGAAAAAATAGATTGCAATGTGAAATATCTCATTGGAAAAACCACTGACCTAGAAAATAGATGCAGGAGAGATAATTTAAAAATTATTAGACTACCTGAAAGCCATGATCAAAAAAAGAACCTAGAAATCATCCTCCAAGAAATTTTCAAGGAAAATTTCCCTGATGTTTTACAACCAGAAGGCAAAATAGAGATTGAAAGAATCCACTGGTCACCCCCTGAAAAAGATCCCCAAAAAGAAAACTCCTAGGAATATTATAGCCAGGTTCTGGAATTCCCAGAACAAGGAGAAAACATTACAAGCAGGCAGGAAGAAACAAATTGCATATTGTGGAAACACAATCAGGATAACACAGGATCTGGTAGCTTCTACACTGAGGGATCCAAGGGCTTGGAGTATGATATTCTGGAGGTCAAAAGAGCTGGGATTAAAACTAAGAATCACCTACCCAGAAAAACTGAGTACCATGTTTCAGGAGAAAACGTGGTCATTCAATGGGATAGAGGACTTTCAAGCATTCTTGATGAAAAAAAACAGAGTTGAATAGAAAACTTGACATTCAGATACAAGAAGTAACAGAAGCATGAGAAGGTAAACAAGGAAAAGAAATCATAAGGAACTTATCAAAGTTGAACTATTTACATTCCTACATGGAAAAATGATAATTGTAATTCATGAAACTTTTCTCAGTAAGAGAATAGTTGAAGGGAATAGAAATGTATGTGTGTGTGTGTGTACATACATATATATCTATGTAGGATGGTATATGGGCATATGAATACATATGTGAATGTATGTATCTATGGGTACAGGTATTCATAGAGGGCACAGGACCAATTTAATAGGAAGGTATGATACTTAAATGGTGAAATTAAGAGGTGAGATAGGAATATAATGAGGAGATGGGGAGAGACACAATGGGGTAAACTATCTCACATAGAAGAGGCAAGGGAAAATGGTTACAATGAAGGGGAAGAGCAGGAAGGCAAAAGAGAATGGGTCAACCTTTTTCTCATTGAATTTGACTTAGGGAGGGAATGGCATACACACTAAAATGGGTATCTCACCCTACAGGAGAGTAGGGGGGAAGGGGTTGAGAAGGGGGATGATGGAAGGGATGTCAGGCTGTGGGGGAGGTAAGTTGGAAACACCCACTTTTGAAAAGGGAAAGGATCAAAGTGGAGAATAGAACAAGTGGGAGGTAGGATAGGATGGAGGGAAATATAGTCAGTCTTTTACAGTATATCTACTATGGAAATGTTTTGCAAAGCTACACATGTACAACCTATATTGAATTGCTTATCTTCCCAAGATGGGTAATACGGGAGGAAGGGAATGAATCTGTAATTCAAAAGTTTTAAATCAAATGTTTAATATATATATATATATATATATATATATATATATATATATATATACACTATTTTAATATTATTTTACATTTAACTGGGAAATAAGATATACAGGTGTATCAGCAATGCCATATTCACAATGCCTATAGAGATTACAAATATGCTGATATAATTATCCATCACAAAATACATCAGGTTTGCCATTTGGGGAAATAAACTAGAAAATTTATTAAGATACCAAAAGACTGAGTCCCAAAACCAGAAAGTGAAAGCCATCAGAGTAGTTATGATATTGGCACAGGTAGATAAAGTAGAAAGCACCCACATTTTCAAGCCTTTAAAACAGAACAGGCTACCTCAGGCAAAGGTCCTCCTCTCCCCACTCACAGCAACCACCCAGCGCGCTCCCAGCAGCTCTGGCCTCTGGCAGTGCTCAGCCGGAATCCTAACTCAAAAAAAAAAAAAAAAACCCACCCGCCACCCGCCTCCAACCACAGCCCCGTACACTTGGCTTTTATTTTTTTCTTGCTCTGCTATGTCAGCACGTCCATGGGGCATGGGAGATCTTTAAATCCCATAACCCTTACAACAGGTACTGGGGCATAGAGATCCACCATGCCCTATTGGAAAATTGGAGGGGGGATGGGGGAAGATATGGGAGAGAGCAGATTAGGGGAGGAGATATTCAGTGGGATTGCTGTTTTGGGGTGGTGGGTAGGGGGAAAATGGGGAGAAAATTTGTAACTCAAAATCTTGCAGAAATGAATGATGTAAATGAGAAATTTTTGATATGAATGAATGATGTAAATGAGAAGCATTTGATAAAGTAAAAAAAAAAAGAAAGAAATGAGGAGCAGACAAACTTCATAATAGCCTGAAGAGATTAATATAGTGATGCTGAGTGAGCAAAGTGGAACCAGGAGAACATTGTACACAATTACAGACACATCATATCTGTGATAACTGACTTTGATAAACTGGGCTCATCTCTCAATGCAAGAGTATAAGACAACTCCAAAGGACTCACAATTGAAAAGCCTATCCATATCCAGAGATAGATTTATAGTCTGAATGCAGATTGAAACAAAATACTTGCTCTCTCTTTTGTTTTGTTTTCTTTCTTCTTTCTCACTGTTCATTCCATTGGTTATAATTCTCCTTTAAAACTTGACTAATGTTTAATATGAAGGTATCTGTAGATCCTATATTTGATTGCATACTGCCATAAGGGGAGGGGGGAGGAGAGGGAGGAGAAGAAAATTTTGGAGTAAACCAAAAGTAAATAAATTAATTACTTGATTTTTTTAAAAGGAAAAAAAAACAAAAATGAGAAAAGTTCATTAAATTTGGCAATTAAAGGGTCACCAGTATCCTTATAAGGGCAGTTTCACTAGGATTATAGGGTCAGAATCCAAGACTTCAAGGAATTGAAAAATTCAATGTAGACAACTCAAAATTTAACTCTGGATAGGAAGGAAAGTTGTAGGACAATGACTGGATGAAAATAGCAAGATGAAGAGGGTTATATTTATGTTTTATTTTAGAATAAGGGAGTGCGGAGTATATTTGAAGGCAGCAGGGAAGGATTCAAATATAAAAAAGATATTGAAGATTGAAAAGAATAATCAATGAAAACAAGATGAAGGCAGAGATAAGAAATGATGGGATCAAAGGGACAAATGGAACTTTGGCAAGTAACAAATCTGTTATATTCTTCATGTCTGAAGAAAAGGAAGAAGAGTGCTTTGGCATAATGGCTAGGATATTGAACTTGGAGTCAGAGATACCTGATTTAGAGTAGTGTCCTTAAGACAGATGTTCTGTGTGACTTGGGGCCAATGATTTAATCCTGTTCATTCTTACTTTCCTCATTTGTAAAATAGGGATGCTATACCATGTCACTTGCCTTATTGATATTGTAAGGTTAAAATGCATGGACTATAGCTATGTAAGTGGTACAGCTTCACTGAAGCCAAAGGTTTGTGTTTGGGGAGGCAGGAGATAATGTTAGGCAGAGTCTTTTATGAAGAACTTGAAGGCAGATTCAAAAATGTATACCTAGGTACATCGTCGTCTTCCCTACTTTTCTAGAGAGGGCTGAGGTGGTGAGAAGTAACTATGAGAATTTTATACTTATATATTCATACCCATAAGAATTAAGTTACACAGAACACAAAAACCAAAATTATAAAATATTCAATTAAAATCTATAAAATGAAGCTATGAAATGGCAGCAACTGTGAATTGGAGTCATTTTATAGTGAATTTTGTATTTTGCCCTGAAGGTCAGTCAGCCTTCTGAGATTCTAGCAAGCCAGGATGGATTAAGAATTCCCCAAACAAGAGTTCTCTAGGGAATCTACACTGCCTCTAGGTCCCTGAAGGTGGAATGTTTGAACAGTTAGTCCTAGTGATTGCTTCATCAGTGTATTGAGAAAGGCACAAGGCCTGAGGTGAAAAAGGGGACAATTTAAGGCCTTCTAGAATGACCCAATACCATCATTATCATGCCCCAAACCATGCTGATAATATCCCAAATGGCTACTGGGTCAAGTCTAACCTAGCATTGGATCAAGTCATAACCAATATGGGCCTCAGATTTTTTTTCTTCTTCTGTTTCCTAATTATATATACTTCCACCAGGTTAGTTTTATACTGTCTACATTATACCCCTTCCTCTGTGTCTTTCATATACTTATTCCCCTTGATCTTCAGAGACCCAAGGAGCGAACCTTATCAAAAACATGGGGATCATTCTTCTTTTTTATCTTCTGTCTATTCAAATCTTGACCAACCTTCAACACCCACCTGAAGTGCCACAACTTATTTATTATATATTTATTGTACATATAGATGTTCATATTTATCAGTTGTCTTTCCCATTAGATTGTAAGCTCCTTGAGATTCAATATTATTTCACCTTTTTTTAATTTTTCGCCCCTATATTTAGCATATAGTAGTCACTTAATAGATATTTGTTAATTGATTGAAGTATTATGCTTATTCTGCTTTTCCCTAGAGGGCAAATTGGTTGAAAGCATATAGAGGAATATTTTGTCTGATATAAAGAAAATCTTTCTAACTATTTGGCTCAAAATATAATAAGTGCCTCTCAAAGTACCAAATCTCTGATTGCCTAACGTTGCCAAGTAAAGGCCAAATGACTAGTTATGGTGAATAGTCACATCAGTATTCCTGTCCACGTATGGGTTGGACAAGATAATCCTTTGAGGTTCTTTTTAAATTTATTTTTTATTATGATTCTGTGGAGGCACATGTTCATCAAACAGGTTAGAGACAAAGTTCAAAACACCAGTAACAAATCTTTGATAGTTGAGACTAAAGATTATATAATTCCTCAGTAATTTTATACATTTTTAAAAAGACAACAGTAATACCTGAAGTGTTAAGCTTATAGAGATTACTGATAATATGTTTATACTGTGACCTACTTCTTGCATTGAATTTTGTATTTAGAATTGGAGTCATATAGACCTGAACACAAATCCTGCCACAGATAATTACTAATTGCGTGACCATGGACAAGTTATTTCACCTCTTTGTGACTTAATTTCCTCATGTAAAATATGGAGTTTGGCTATGATGGCATCTCAGTTCCAGTTACATATATGACCCTATTTTCCTATCTAAATTGCTTTGATTTCTGCTTGTCTCTAGGCTCTGACTTAATGATCTCTTCTCTCCCTTGATCTATGCAATTGCTGGGTTCTTGATTGTTTGCCCTTTTCCTGATTTGTCACTTAGACTAGGCCAAGGATGTGCTGGAACCAGTTCATACCACTTCATCAGAAGAAAGCCCATTGTTAAATTATCAGTGTGAGTATTTTACACCTCAGATATCAGTAAATGTTACAAATCAGGGCTTGATTTATCATGTTGTTCATTATGTAGACTATGAAAGTGATAGAAAATGCAGATACTTAAAAGTGTATGCTTGCTTTGCTTGTTTGAAGAGTGTCTGTTGTTAAGCATTTATTAACAACTCTGTACTAGTCCCCCATCTTCCACTTATTTCTTGGCATTCCTCATATTGCTTCCACCATCCTATCAATATTTCTCCTATAACCTTAGAATTGTCTGGGCAAGGCACATTTTCCCAGTCTCTTTTTTCCCATTTTTGCCAGTGATTGAATTGCTATGACACTGATAGAGATAACCCACACAAGAGGAAGATCTTGTATTCAGAAAGCCTGATTTTCCTAGCAAATAGACTACTTCAAATACAGTTACACTTTGATCATATTTTTTCTCACCTGTTGCTCTTTAACTGAATACATAGTTTATTAACTGATGGAATTATTTTTTCCTCTTCAAATGATCTAATTATTTCCTTTTCCATTCTCTTTCTCTCTGGCTTTGTTCTTACTGCTCCAGTGTTGAACTTCTGAATCAAGAGAGTCTCTTACTCCCCCATACTCTCCCACACGTATTCCTTGACATTTGCCTACTCATCTTTGTGCTACTTAATACAACTTACTCTAAGTCCCCTCATGTCTCTTTCTTCCTCTTTCCTGGTGTATCTTTCTTTTCTCTTTCAGGTGTCATTCCTTCTTTTTAGTCTTCAAGGAGATCAGGAGCAATAAACCCAAGCAAAGATGAAGGACCAAACACTCTGGTGAGAGCTTGTGCCCTTTGACCTGTTGCCCTTTGACCCAGAGGAAAGTCTGAGCCCTAGCTGAACTCTCAGTTTCCTGATAGAGGCAAGTCAGTCACCACTGTCTTTCCAAGTCATTATTGCTGTCAGATGTAAGTGAGCTTTAAACATTTCATTCAGATCGATTTATTCAAAAGTGTTTAAGGTTCAGCAAAGTTTACTACCACTGATGTGGTTGGGGACCCTTTATAGTTTATCATAATGTTTGATCAGTTGCAATGGGATATAAACCCAGGTGAAATCAAGGGAAGAGGAAAAAAAATTAAAACTTTGATTCTGTGTTTTTCATCTTGCTCCCTCTCCTCTCTAAAGGTGAAATTGTTTGTCTGTCACTTGTGGTTAGCCAGAGTCAGGGAGAGGGTTTTCACAACAGAACTGTTTCTATAATACTCTGGGTGGGTTAAAGTTTATGAAGATTTTTAAATCTTTTCTCCTAGCTTGAATTATCTCTGATTTTTGCCCAGCCCTGTCTCCAAAGAAAGCAATAAGCCTGTCAAAGGAGGAATTAATTAAGCAAATCAATCAGTCAGTTTTATTAAGGAATTACAAAGCCCAAGTGGAGCATTAATTATTCAGATAATGGGACATCTCTGAGCCTTTCTTTTCAATTATTGATAAGCTGCTATCTATCATCCTGACTGCTTTAGTACTGATTTAGTTGTGAATGAAGCCAGGTCATTCAACCATAGCATATGCTAGTTATGAGAGTTGCAGGTTCACTGGGAGTAGTGAGGGGACTCTGGGCCCTCTGTCCTTCTGGTGAGATTACAGTCATTAACCACTGCAAATTGTGGGGTTCTGCTCTGACACAGAGAAACCTGTATATAACTCTACCAAAAAAGCAGCAAAGACATGATCCTGATGTTCTATGAGGTCCTGAAGTCATTGCTTTCTCTTCTTTCTTCTTTTTCAAAATGCATATTTCCCAGGGACCTTATAAGACACCTCTGCTAATTGGGATAATGCAGACAATAAACCAAAATATATTTTTTTAAGTTATATGGCAGGAAAGGGAAGAGAGAAAGTGGTACCCAGCCTTAAGATTAAGGAAACTAATTTTCTAACTCATAATATGGAGGGAGCAGGGCTAGAATGGTGGAGGAGGCCATATTCAACCCGAGAATCACAAATGTTGGGATAGAACTCCTGAATGTGTTTGTATGGATTGTTTTTGGTCTAGAACTTTGATTTTACCACTGTAGGGGAACTCTCCCAGATGTCAACATTCCATCCAGAAATGCAAATCAACAAGTCACCTGTAATTTAAAACCTTAAAAGACTTGCCAGGTACACTAAAAAGTTTAGTGACTTTCCCATAACATCCACTGTGGATAAGACATAGGAATTCTACAAGGCCAGCCTCCTTCACCTATGCAACTTTTCCTATGAAAGCATATATATATTGAAATGTAAGTATACACCCATGAGTATGAAAAAGATCTATAATTCCATCTGATTGGGGAACTCCTGGTATGAGAACTCTCTTCTACTAAGAGGATCTCAAGTCTTTCAAGATCCATGGATAAGTACTAGGGAATTCCTTGAGGCACTTAGAAGAGGGGAATTGACTAGAATCACAGAGTTAACTGTGATTAAGTGTCAAAGACACAAATGAAACAGAGGTCTTCCTGATCCCATGCCAATATTATATTCACTGTGACTTGGCCAGGGTGGAGATTGGACCCTGGCTTAATAGCTAGAGGATAGACCTTAAAGTCAAGAAAACCTACATTAAAATTTTATCTCTGACAGCTCTAAATAAGGGACAAGCTACTTAACCTTAACATTAAGCAGCAGGAAACTTTTTAAGACTATAGAGAGAAGTTACTGATCTGTGTGGGTGGAGGGAGTTTCCAAATGATGAGATCATAGGTCATTCCCCCAAAACAATGAAATCATAGGTCCAGACCTAAGTATGTGCCCATGTATATTTATTTTCACAGTGGCATGAGTGAACTTGATGTCAGATATAAAAAAGTCCTTGTGGCCAACTATTACCTCATTTTGTGTCAGGAGTTCAGGCATTTAGCTAATGAAACATTTTTTAATCTTTATGAAGCAATCCAGCAGTCTTCTGGAACATGTAAGTAGATGCAAAAAAATTCAGTATAGCAAAGGGATCATGGCAATAAGGAAAATAAATTGGCACTTGGAACTTCATAAATCAACAGAAGTCTCAGGGAATCCAGGATAAATCTGAAGCACCTACCAAGTACTAAAGATAATCCAGTGAGACAAAATGGAATGTTGATAGAGAATGGTGGAATGAAGGAACAGAGGGAAAGGGCCAGGGGTATTGAGGGATATCAGAGAAAAAGACAGTTTGGGAAATTTGTCTAATTCTTGATAAGGTGTTTCATCTATATTTGATCCTGAGTTCACTGACTAGAGTAGAGGTAAATATAGTCCCTCTTTTTTAGAGCCTTAAGCCAAATACTATATCCCTAAACATGCATCTCAACGTTTGAAAAAGGAGGCACATCTTGTAAAATTCTTCAACAACTTTTCAGAGTTTTATAAGTTGAAATCAAGTCTCTCCCCAGACTTAACATATTTACTCATAAGGACTTTGCCATAAATGGTAGGTCTTTGTGTCATTTCCCCAAGTGTATTATAAATTTCTTGTAGACAAGGATAGTGACTTCAACATCTTTGAATGAGAGACACAAAATAGTGTAACCCAAAGTTCTTTGGGTGAGATATGACACTTATGTTTCAGCTGAGTTATCTGACTGCCAAAAGGAGATCTTTCATTCCATATTGCCTGGTATATATTCTCTTGTGTATACTTTCTCTGATGTTTGTTTTGCTATAATTTAAATAAATGGGTTTGTTGTTGTTTTTTCCTATTTCTCTGTATGTGTTCATTGTAGAACTGGTATTTGGTGACAAAGTGTTCAAACCTTGGAAACCTTAGAATATAAACCTGCTTCCCCTAAGTAATCAAACAGCAATCAAAAATTAGTATGAATCTGAAAATCCCATCCTCTAGAGTAAACATATTTAAGGGAGCAGATATAATTTTATCATGATACCCTTTCTCTCTGAGGAGAGCAGACTGGTTGCATCTCTGACTCCAATTACCTGCTTACCTTCCTGGCAAGAGGTACTTTCTAGTGGAAAAAGGTGAAGGAAGATGAGGCTAGAGATGATTTTTATGCCTTCTTTTGAGCCATGATATTTCCATGCCACATGTGGGGGGCAACCCTTGTTATACTAGCACAGGGCCTTTCTGTCAGGGAGGGCCCAATACATATTAGCTAATTAATTATAAATATGGAAATTTGATCCTGAGCTAGAAGTCACAGATAGAACTCAGAGGTCTCTTCCCTCAGGAAACCATTCCGATCTCCCTGATTCTCAGTGATTTCTCCCTCCAGAAATTTTTTTTTACTTAGTTATTTGTTCAAATATTGTATACCAAAGGTAGACTATGAATTTCTTGAGGACAAGAGTTGTTTTACTTTTTGTCTTTGTATTCTTACCACCTAGCACTGGGTCTGACACATAGTAGTAGTGGGTCCATAAATATTGATGGAATTAAATTATGGGGAAAAGCACAAATAATTTTTAAAAATAAAATAAAGACAATTCAAATATTTTTCTTTTACTATTTAATATCTTAAAAGCCATTTTTTGAAATGACTATGGTAATGAGCTCCAAAAGCTATTCATAGTATCTGTGTACTTGAAAATGTATATTGCATTAGTCCTAAAAAATCTTGTTTCCATGTTCTCCTTAACATTGTCACTATCTAAGACTATTTTAGCACTTGATTGACATAAATATGATAATTACATTGTTACAGTGACAGAGGACAAAGTAATGCTTATAGGTTGTGGAGTTGGTATTGAGAGATCTAGGGACAGACTCAGAGTGATTTGGAGTTAAGGATAAAAATTGCTTGACCATATGGTAGGGTACTACAGGATAGTGGTTTAAGAAGAACCTGGGGTTCAGAAGCCAGTTATTTATTTAGAGTAGAGTTCAATTTACATGCCAAAAGAAAGAGCTAGGCCATGATTCAATAAAATCATTAGCAAGTACTTAGTAAATATTTACTATTAATAAAACACTATGCTAAGCAACAGGGATACAAACATAAAGTTAGTCTTCCTCAAGAAATTTTCGGTCTATTGGGTAGACACAACTCACATACAGAAGTGGTGGTCAGAGAAGGGAGTTTTAGTCTAGGTCAGGAATTCTTATGCTTTTTTGTATCATAGACTTTGCCAGAGTGGTGAAATCTATGGAATCTTCTGTGTGTGTATATACACATATACATATATATGTATGTGTATATATACATACACACATATTTATATACATACATACATATATATACATACACACATATACATGCCTATATTCATATAAATGTTATATATATAATTGAAGAAAATGCTAAATTTTGGTTAGAAGTTAATGAAAATAAAGATGTACTTTTTTCCTATCAGAGTTCACAGACTCCCTCAAAACTGCCCACAGATTAAGGTCCATTGACTCTAAATTAAGAATCTCTGATCTAGGTAGTCAAATGGGACTATATGAGTAGTTATAAGTATAAATGGTGGATGGCTAAATGAGAAGAAGAATAACCTGAGGTTATGGGGCCTGCTAGAAATAGTGGTTTAATTGAGAATGGATTCATCCTCCACTCCAGAAAGCCAGGGCTTAAGGTACCTCAGAACCAAGTGATCAAATTGGAATTAAAAAAAAAGAGCAAGGGTTAAAGTAAACAAATAAATCAGACAAACAAAAACCAGGAAGACACAAAGACCAAATGCAAATCCAGGATGGAGATCCAGATTTAGGAATCAGGAAATCTACAATAAATGAAGGATGAAAGTGGCCGTTGCCAGTCATCAGAACCAAAGAAGGAACATGGTAAGTGAGATAGTCCTGTTAACTCAGGCTCAGGGTTCCATTTTCTGTGAGGATAGGGATAAATCTTGAAGTGATTAGAAATCAACTTAGTAGATATTTGATAATCCTTTCCAAAGTGGCACTTATTTTAAAATTTGTAATGTTAATTGTCTTTTTGTACTATGTGTCTTATCTTTCTTGCATTGTAAATCCCTAGAGGACAATAGGTTATATAGTATAGTTCCTCATGTCCACCACATAGCAAGGTTTTAAAAGAGAATAGTACCAGAGAATTGTCTTGAGTACTATGAAGTAAAATTATCTTGCCCAGCACTACCTGGGCAAGATTTTATCAGATTATATCAGAAACAAAACTTGAACCCAGATCTGCCTAATTTTGTGGTCATCCATTATGCCATGCTGTCCCCTTTATAAATACCAAACATAATTTGATTGAATGAACAAGCCAATGAACCAAAATGCCCTGAGCCTCTTGTATGGAAACAACTGAATCTTCTTTGTTTCTACATGCTATTGTATCATATACTGTATTAAAATAGGTGTAGACATTCCAGACACTCTGATTTAAAGTGATGTGTTTTCTACTCTGCAATAAAATGTGGATTCATATACTGCTGACATTGGCATAGCCTTTTTGCTTAAATACAGTTTCTACAACTTACATATTCTTTAACGAAGCTACACTGGAATTTTAGTATAACCCTCTTTACTATGTTCTGAATTCTGGGGTGGTTTATCTAGGCTTCCAGGCTGAGAGATTTAATTTACCATAGGATGCAAGAATTTTATTACAATATCATTGTTTTACACCTAAAACAAGGCTCAGAAGGGGAGTTCAATGCATGTTTCCTGCTAGTAGCATGACTAAAGCAATCATAACCACATATGATGATATATAACAACAAATGGTATAAAATATCTATGCCCTTTCCACCCAGAGCTTCACTATTGCCTTTTCCTTTAAGAACATAGAACTATAGCATCAAAGTTGTAACCAAGTTTCTGTTATACTTTGTTTTTCAGGAAGTTTGGCAAAGAGGTCAAATAAAATCAAGGAAAAAGAATTGTTTTGGTTTCTGCCATTTGCTTAAAATGTGAAGTGTCTTCTCTCCTGCTTTTCCAGTACAATTCTGTGCCACTAGTGAAGAATGTGCCATTCCTTGTACTTCTGTCACCATTTTTTATCTTCCAACCGGGGCACATACTTGTCCTCTGACAGTCTCCTTCCTGTACTTGCCTTGGGCTCTGGCCAGCTGATTATCACTCTTCTTACCTGACACCATTCTGCTTTAATTCTGACTTCTAGAAAATATATCTGTTTTTGGGGAGGGGGAGAAGAGCAAAGAAGAAAGAAAGATAATTTTGAGCCTCAGAATTGCACTTAAATCTTAATGACTTTCCCAGTCAGGGGACTTCTCTGGCTCATGTAGCACTAGTAACAATGGAACCTGCTTCATTCTTTCTTGGAAGCAAGTAGCATGGGTGGTTTTGGCCCAATGTAAATCTTGCCACTAATTCTATATGCTTTTATGTCTGCCAACTGGTTAATGTCCATCAGCGACCAGCAAATTACTCTATTATGCCTCTCTGGTCACTTGGTCTTTTAACTTAGTAGTTTGTTCACCAACTATTACTGCTACTAGGAGATGATAGAGCAAACACCATCATAATTTGCCACATTTTCAAGTTTTATTGGTTAAAAACCCTTCATTAAGAAAGAAGTCATCAATTAAATAAACAAACAAGTAGGTGAGAAATGTGGAGCAGCAAAAAGGGAATAAATCATTTATTTATTTGTTTGTTTGTTTATTTATTTATTTATTTTGCTTTTTGGAGGGAAATTGGGGTTAAGTAACTTGCCCAAGGTTACATGGCTAGTATTTTTGTGTGGGTGTTAAGTGTCTGAGGCTGGAACCGAACTTGGGTCCTCCCGACTCTGGGGCCTGAGCTTTACTCACTGCTCCACCTAGCTGCACCAAATTATTTATTTTTTAATAATTGATAGATATCCAAAATGGTACTGAATCTGGCATTTAAGCCATTCAAGTTTCTTTTATCACCATCTTTAGGAAGTTCCATTCAGGATGGGATGAAATAGTATTATTAATCAGTCAATGAAAATTTGTAAAGCACTATACCATGCAATGTGCTATGTTCTGAGGCCATTAAAAGAAACAAAAGAAAAATATTCCCTGCCCTCAAGGAGCTCATAATCTAATGGGAGATACAACAAACAAGCAAACGTACCAACAAGCTATACACATAATAAATAGAAAATAATTAACAGAGGGAAAGCACTAGAATTAAGAAGGATTGGGAAAGTTTTCCTGTAGAAGGTGGGATTTTAGTTGGTACTAAATCCAGGGAAGACAGTGAGTAGAGATGAGGAGAAAGAGCATTCCAAGCATGGGAGTACAGCCAAAGAGGATGCCTAGAGCCAAGAGATGCAGGGTATATTTGTAAAACAGCAGGAAAACAGTCATTGGATCAAAAAGTATTGGGTAGGGAATAAGGTGTAAGAAGACTGGAAAGACAGGAGGATGCTAGATTGTGAAGACTTTTGGATGCCAAACAGAGGGTTTTTCATTTATTCCTAAAAGCATAGAGAGCCAATGAAATTTATTGAGTGTGTGTGCGTGCATGTGTGTGTATGTATGTATTTGTGCATGACATAATTGGATGTGCATGACATAATTGGATGTGCACTTTGGGAAAATCACTCTGGTGACTGAGTGGAGGATAGCTTAGAATAGAATAGGGATAGACTTGAGGCAGACAGACCCATCAGTGGGCTATTGTAATAGTTTATGTATGAGGTTATAAGGGTCTGTACCAGGGTGTTGGCTTTGTTAAAGGAGAGAAGGGTATATTTAAGAGATGTTACAAAGGTGAAATTGACAGGCCTTGGTAACATACTAGATATGGGGTTGAGTATGCCTTCTAGTTTGTGGGCCTGAGGCACTGGGAAGATGATGATGCTCTCTATAGTATTAGGAAAGGTAGGAACTGAGGAAAGTTTGAGAGAAAGATGATGAGTTAAGTTTGGGACATGTTTAGTTTAAAATATCAACTGTACATCTAGTTCAAGATATCTGAAAGGCAGTTGAGAATGAGAAATCAGAAATCAGCAGAGAGATTAGGGCAGGGTAGGTAGATTTGAGAATCATTAGCATAGAGATGGTGATTAAATCCATGGGAACTGATAAGATCACCAAGTGAAAAAGTATAGTGGGAGAAGAGAACAGGTCCATGATTCAACCCTGGGGGACACCTAAATTTGGAGGGCATAATCTGGAAGAGGATGCACTAAAGGAGTCTAGAGAACTAGGAGAGAGTGGTATCCTTGAAAACCTGAAATAAATGGAATATCAAGGAGGAGAGGGTGATCAACAATATTATTATCTAGTAATATTATCTGTTTATATGCTGGTTCTAGTAACTTGGGCTCAAGTATAAAAGCTAGTTTTGAGAAAGAAATTTGTATTGGAACCATCCAAAATTATCCGACTGTTACCTACACAGGGAAATATATTTATCAATTCCATCATAAAACATCTGATAATAATGGAAATAAAATATGAAGAGTCAAAAAATTCCAGATAACCTATCAATTTACAGCCCAAGTTTTCAATTCTCTTAACTTGTGTTGACATGGATATTGATTGAAATCTTCAAATTGCCAGGGAAATACTCCTATAATATCACAAACAAATCTTCTTACTAGGTTCCCTCAAGATTGCTTTTCTTCATCTTGAGGTCTTGAGTGCAAAGATCTTTTTATTATAAAGTCAAAAGATTTGATTTCAAGTAGTACTAACTGGGGGCTGCTAAGTCATTTAAGATCCTAGTCAAGTCATTTAACCTTTCTTAGCCTCAATTTTCTCATCTGTAAAATGAAGATAATAGTTATACCTGCCTCACAGGGCCATTGTGAGGATTAAATGAAATAATTTATATAAAGGACTTTGGCATAACTAACATTATTGTCTTGTGACAGTAAGTCATTTAGTCTCTATGAAGCTTTGTATTCTCTTTTTAAAAAGGGGGGAGGAATGGTAACCCTAGGAATATCTACCCCATGGTTTGATGAGAAAAGTACCTTGTAAAAACAAAGACCTATATGAAGGTGAATTGTTATTCTTTTTTTTAAAGCAATTGGGGTTAAGTAACTTGCTCGAGGTTACATGGCCAGTTATTTCTGGGTGTGGTGCTGAGTGTCTGAGCCCAGATTTGATCCCCAGGTCATCCTGACACTGAAGTCGGTGCTCTTATCGCTGAGCCACCTGGCCACACTGAATTGTTATTCTTAATAAGGAATAATAAGAATAGAGGAAAATGAGACAATAAGTTGCCATGATACCAAAGTATTTACATCTTGCTAACAAAAGTGCTTATTTATTAAGTCTATTGTAAAGCCAAGCACAAGCAGCTTTCCAGAGGACTGCTACTGTGAACAGCTTTTCAAGGTTTTGATTACACAGCATAGTGAACTCTCTATTTCTTCAGTAACAAACTAAGAAAAACATTCAAAATAAACAAAATACAGTATTCACAATGTTACAACTTATGAACTTAACACTAAGTTGGCCACATAGTTTTCACCACAGTGGTCACATAGATTTAAGCAAAATACATTAATTTAGGAACTCAATCTTTTAGTAACTCAATCATTCAATCATCCTTAAGGAAGCTTGCCACCTTAAGGGAAACAAAGTACAAAGGACAAAGTCCTTCACCCATGGGGTGCAATTAAATTACAATTTCATCAGTCACTACTCAGTATTCTCTTAAAGGGTAGTGGAAAATAGAAAGGCCATACACCCCTAGGTCACAAGTAAGTCACAATTTCATCAGTCACTATTCAATACCCATGGAGAGGTCTTTTTGTCTTTACTCAAGGCAGGCTCTCAGCTTCCATGGTTCCTATTCCATGGTCCCAGCTTCTGACCAAATCTAATCAATTTAGCTCCTAGTTCCTCGTGCAGCTCTCCGTATAGTTCCTGATCCACAGTGAAGCCCACAGTGTCCAATCCACCTCAAGTTCTTCACAGTTTCTGTTCTTGGGAAGAGAAAACTTAACAGAGACACAGCAATATTTACACACATCAAGCTTAGCAGAATCACAACAATATTCATACACATGGTCAGCCCTATCATCTCAATTCACTTTCTGCTTATGAAACCCACATAGACCCAAAATTGACAAAGTACTGACACCATAGCCATGCTTCCTCTGGTAGCTCCAGCTGGCCCACTAAGTCTTCGGCAGGAGTGTGCCTGGCTCTCAGAAGAAGCTTCATTACCACAAGTTCTGTTATCAAAATCAAAATCACTTTCTCCAGCTCTGTCCTCAAAATCAAAATCACTTTATCCAGCCTCCACGTGGCTTGTTCCAAGAAGTTTTGTCTTGCTTCTCAATTCTTATTTCAATTCTCAGTTTATCTAAATTCTCAGTTCAGTCTTCAGTCCAGCAGTAGCAGCCCAGCCTTCAGATGCTCGCTGAGAAAAATTATCTCTCTCTCTCTCTTTCTCTCTTTCTCTGGCAGCAGCTACTGTCCATCCACAATGCTTACCCCAAGAAATTCTGACTCTCCCAGCTGGGGCTTTTCGTTATATATTGTATTAACTCTTCCCTGTTCAGCCCCTTCCTGTTACATCAGCAACAGGGGTTCATATCTTCTATTTCTTTTTTTTAATAAATAAATTTATTTATTTTCAGTTTTCAATATTCATTTCCACAAGATTTTGAGCTACAATTTTTTCTCCCTATCTTTCCCCTATCCCCACCCCAGAATAGCAAGCCTACTGAATATCCGTTCACCCAATCTGTTCTCTCTTATATCCTTCCCCAACCCCCCTAAATTTCTAGTAGGGCAAGATAGATTTCTATACCCCAGTACCAGTGTATCTTATTTTCCATTTGCATGTAAAAAAACCAAAATTTTTTAAACATTTGTTTTTAAAACTTTGAGTTCAAGATTTTTTACCTTCTTCCCTCCTCACCCACCCCCCACTGGGATGATAAGCAATTCAATATAAGTTGTACATGCGTAGTTACCCAAATCATTTCCATAGTAGTTATATTGTGTAAGACTAACTATATTTCCCTCTATCCTATCCTGCCCCCCCCCCCACTTATTCTATTTTCTCCTTTGGTCCTATCCCTTTTCAAAAATGTTTGCATCTAGCTACCCTCTCCCCAAATCTTCCCTCCCTTCTATCATCCTCCCTCTTATCCCCTCCTCCCTTATTTTCCTGTAGGGTAAGATACCCAATTGAGTGTGTATGTTATTCCCCCCTTAAGCCAAATTCAATGGGAATAAGGTTGACCCATTCCCTTTTACCTTCCTTCTCTTCCCCTCCATTGTAAGAGTGTTCTCTTACCTCTTTTATAAGAGATAATTTACCCTAATATATCTCTCCCTTTTTTCTTCTCCCAATAAATTCCTCTCTCACCTCTTGAATTTATTTTTTAGATATCATCCCTTCATATTCAACTCATCCTGTACTCTCTGTCAATGTATACATGAATATACATTTGCCCACACTCTCATATATTTATACACACACACACACAACCTCCTATACACACACACACACACACATAATTCCCTTCAACTATCCTCATAATGAAAAAAGTCTTATGAGTTACAATTATAATTTTTCCATGTAGGAATGTAAATAGTTCAACTTTAATAAGTTTCTTATGATTTCTTTTTCCTGTCTACCTTCTTATGCTTCTCTGGCTTCTTATATTTGAAAGTGAAATTTTCTGTTCAGCTCTGGTTTTATCATCAAAAATGCTTGAAAGGGGGGTGGCCAGGTGGCGCAGTGAATAAGAGCACCAGCCCCAGAGTTGTGAGACCAGGGGTGAGTTCCCGGCTCAGAGACTTAACACCCACACAAAAATAACTGGCCGTGTAACCTTGAGCAAGTTACTTAACACCGATAGCTTAAAAAAATGCTTGAAAGCCCTCTGTTTCATTGAATGACCATATTTTACCCTATAGCATTATACTCAGTTTTGGTGGATAGGTGATTCTTGGTTTTAACTCTAACTCCTTTGACCTCTGGAATATCATATTCCAAGCCCTTCGATTCCTTAAGGTATAAGCTGTTAGATCTTGTCTTATCCTGATTGTGTTTCCACAATATTCAAGTTGTTTCTTCCTTACTGCTTGCAATATTTTCTTCTTGACCTGAGAACTCTGGAATTTGGCTATAATATTTCTAGGAATTTTCTTTTTGGGATCTTTTTCAAGAGGTGATTGGTGAATTCTTTCAATTTCTATATTTCCCTCTGATTCTACAATATCAGGAAAATTTTGCTTGAGAATTTCTTGAAAGATGGTGTCTAGGCTTTGTTTTTGATCATGGCTTTCAGGTAGTCCAATAATTTTTTAATTATCTGTCCTGGATCTATTTTCCAGGTCAGTGGTTTTTCCAATGAGATATCTCACATTGCCTTCTATTTTTTCATTAATTTGGATCTATCCTTTTCAATCTGGCAAATTTGACTTTTTAAGGCATTCTTCTCCTCACTGGCTTTTTGAGCCCTTTGCCATTTGAGTTAATCTATTTTTTTTAAAAGCAATTGGGGTTTAGTAACTTGCTCAAGGTTACATGGTAAGTTATTTTGTGTGGGTGTTAATATCTGAGGCCGCAACCAATCCCGGATCCTCCCAGCGCTGGTGCTCTTACTCACTATGCCACCTAGCCTCCCTGAATTAGTCTATTTTTTAAGGTGTTACTTTCTTCAGTGTATTTTTGGGTCTCCTTCAGAAGGCTGTTGACTCACTTTTCATGATTTTCTTGCATCATTCTCATTTGTCTTCCCAAATTTTCCTCCACTTCTCTTGATTTTCAAAATCCTTCTTGAGCTCCTCCATGGATTGTAACCAATTCATATTTTTCTTGGATGCTTTTGATGCAGGAGTTCTGGCATCACTGTCTTCCTCTCACTCCATGCCTTGATCCTTTTTATCCCCAAAAAAGGAATCTATGTTTTGATTATGTTTCCTGGGCTTGATCATTTTGGCAGCCAATTACTTGACTTTTGAGCTCTTTGCCATGGTAGAACTCTGCTTCTAGAATTGAGAGAGCTTTGTCCCAAATCACTGGGGTTTTTGCAGTTGCCAGAACTATTAGTTGGCCACCATCTCTACAGACACCTCAAGCTCTGGATCACTGGTCACACATTGCAGGACCACAAACCAAGACCGCGATTGAGGTCTAAGTAGGTTAAAGCAAGAATGATTACCCTCTGAATGATTGCTTGGTCCCCCTGCATTCTGTAAGTCAGGAGCTCCTGAGGTAGCCAGGCAGTGGTGTCTACACAGCCATCACACCTCTACTGCTTCTTGCCATGGAGGCAGGAGCCAGACCATGCTCTTGGTCCCCCTGTTCCCACACAGTTCCATACTGACCTTTTCCTTTTTCTTTTTCTTTTTTTTTTTTTTTTGGTGTTTATAGTTTGATAAGTCTGGAAACCACCACAGCTGCT
Source organism: Petaurus breviceps papuanus (assembly GCF_028583685.1). Taxonomy (NCBI): domain Eukaryota; kingdom Metazoa; phylum Chordata; class Mammalia; order Diprotodontia; family Petauridae; genus Petaurus; species Petaurus breviceps. Next base: position 7,891,664 of record NW_027185712.1, on the reverse strand, counting down.
GGTGATTCTCTCTCCTGAAGTCTGCTCTGGGCCTGCTTGTGGTTAGGGTCACCCTGGGGTTGGAACTATGCAGCTCACATGGGGCTGAGTTCTGCTCCCAGCCTGGTGTGATAGATCCTTTCTGCCAGCCTGCTGGGCTTCTTTCAGTGGGAGCTTTGTTTCTCTTCATCTCTTTGTGGTTCCTGTAGCTCTAAAGTTTGTTTAGAGTAATTTTTTTTTACTTTATCAAAATTGACTGAAGTAGGAGCCTGAACCAAGTTTGTGTTTCTATTCTGCCATCTTGGCTCCATCCCCTTCTGTTTCTTTACAGAGGCCCAATTTGAAACTAAGTGCTAAGTACCTATTAGCTTGGCAATACAAACAGACCTTCAAATTTCATTACTATTACAGTCTATGTATTATCTCTTTTGACCTCTCACTACTTATTCACTTGGTACTTTCCTATTATTTACCAGATCACTGCCATCCAAACTCTCTCTATACACAAACACACACACATTTAGGGTTTTTGTTGTTGTTGTTGTTTATTTGTTTTTTAAATGTAATCACTAACCTAGATTCTGGCCAATTCACTTTAACCCCAGGGTTTTGGAGTAGATTGTTTCTACTTTCCCTTTTTGTTCTATGAAATATAGTTCTCTATTTCACTGACTTCTTGTTAATTCCTTCCTAGAAATTAATAGCTAATGTACTCCCTACTTTCCCAGCTCCCCCAGTTTGTTTTGCTCAAGGTCTACTCTAGAATGATGTGGTTAAGGGGCACCATATGGCTTTCAATGACCTTCTTTAGTCCTTAGTCATATAAAACAATGGAATTGGCTAGAGGAACTAAAAAAATGTCCCTAGAACATGGGTAGTGGTAGTTTTTTTTTCTGTCCCTTCAATCACAACAAAGGCTTTTACTTATTTCACTTTCAACCCCTATGGTCATACAACCATTCTCTAGTCAAATCATGAATCTCTCTTATCAATAGGCATCCATTGAAAGAGTCCATTGCAGGAAGCCCCCCCCCCAAAGGTTTTGTATGCTTCTCATTTCTCTCAATTTATTTCAGCCAGATTATTCCTCTTCCCAGACCTTTTGGGGCACCACAGTTCTCACTTTTCCTTCATCATTCTTCCATGTCATTAATTTTTTAGTATTTTTCCTCAACAGTTTTTCCATACTATCTTATTAAGCATCAAGCCAATTAACTTCCTGTTTCTGAGCAGAGGAGCTATGGTACGTTACATATACCTACAGGGGAGCTTCACCTAAACAAGAGAAAATCAGTGATACTCTGGTCTGTTCACACACCTGTGACTGTTAACAACTGGACCTGGCATTAATAAAATTCCTTGGGTGTTTTTTTCTAATTGTTAATTTGTTTGTTATTATAATTATTGCTCAACTTTTTCTTTGCCAGATGTGGAAAATACAATGACTGCAGCCAAACCTAACTCATTGTAAATGATGGTAATTAAAGATATCTTCATCCAGACACTCAATGCTCTTTACTAACTTTGTCTTCTAGGCATAGGATTCAGTTAAAGGCCTCCCTTCCTAAATGTTCTGACTCAGGGCTAACAGGAACTGATGTAGTTGGGTACAAGGGAGTGTTGTGCACTGAACTGGGAATGAGGGATTATTGGATTATCATATTAAACTGGAATGCCACTCGCCTTCCCCTCTTTTCAAGACTCATATAAACAGACCAGTCAGTCCTTTCCTCTATATTCATTCTCAACCTTAAAAAGATTTTAGTAGTCATTCCTAACCTTCCAATACTTATAAATCTTCTCCACCTCTACTGTGGCTCACATCTCTGCATCTCAGTTGCCCCTGGTCTTGTCAACTATACCACATGCTGACCTTTGATACTAAGATAATAGAATTTAAAGCCAGAAAGAAGCATCTGATCCAAACTATTAGGATGTTTTCAATTTATAACAACACAGATTTGCTAGATTCCTACTATGGATGGGGAGGTGGGAAGTGTTTAGTGCAAAAAATGAAAATAGTCTCTGACCTCAAGAATATTGTATTCTTCTTGGGATAGACAATGCATATGTTCATAAATATTTACAGAATGTGTATGTGACCTCTTCTGTGATTTCATTATTGCAAAGAACTCTCCATGAAGAAAAATATTGATATAGATATGTGCATGTGAATGGACATATAAAGACAAAAAATGTGTATACCTATATAAACATATGTATATGTGCATATTCAGACTTATAATCATATAATATATACACATAACATATACATATATATCAGAGCTTGGTTGATAAATGTTTAACAATTATCTCTTTGACAAATATATATATATATATATATGTATGTATACATATATATATTACAGAACACTTTAAAGTTTAATCTACATTATTAAAATATTTTTCACAATTTTCTCATCTGGAAATCAATAAAGCATTAAATCAATTATTGATTTATACCATTTGCCCATTTTTGAGATGTAAATGCTCACATTGAAAATTTTAAAATTAGATCTCATGTTTCAATTTGAATTGGCACAAGCACACTGCTTTTTTGTGTGTATACACACACACACTCACATGTGTGCACATTATTGGTGGTGGAAAGAGAACATATAGGAGAGAAGAGAACCTATGATACATGAGTTATCTTATTTAAAAAAATTCTAAACATAAACACTAAGAAAAAAATGATAACAATGGAACACAAATAGTGGATTCTGTAGGAAACTGTGAATCTTCTTTTCATATTAATGTGTGTATGTATATATGTATGTATGTATACACACATGTGTGTGTAATCTCTATACATTATGTTTAAAATTCATGCTTATCAAAGTGTTTTCTTCTGTTTAAAGAGCCCTCTTTCCCCCCCTGGAATTACTATTGATAACCCAGTATCTCAATTTATTCCTCCCAAATCAAACAAGAGAAGTGGGATGGGGGCGGGTGGGGGGAGAATTGAGGGATCCATTAAAAAACTATGTGGAACAAAATGAATACATGTCCCCAGATATATGTGTCTCAATCTTGAATCTATTGCTTAGTGGTACCATTGGTTGATTGTGTGATCTCTGAAGCGATTGTTGTTCATTGTTTTCATCAGAGTTCTTAAGTCTTTCAGGGCTGATTTTCTTTATAAAGCTATTGTCCTTGTGTAGAATCTTGTTCTGCTTCTACTCTTATTCTATTCATGCTACATAGGCTTCTCTGAAATTTTTCTCTTATATCATTTTTTCAATGTAATAATAATCCATTACAATAATAGTTTAAATGGTATAAATCAAGAATTGATTTAAAGTTTTATTGATTTCCAGACTTAAGAAAATGGGTGGTTGCAACCCACAACTTAAGAAGTGCTGAAGGGGTTTCAAGTGGAAAAGGTTTAAGAAGCCATGCAGAGAAGAGGTCATCCCCTACCTATTCCTTTTTTTCTCCTTCTTCTTTCCTTCTCCTCCCTTCTTCCTTCTTCTCCTTTCTGCTTCTCTTCTCTTCACTCGTCTCATCTCCTCTCCTCTCTAGAAATCATAATGTTAACAGTCTTCTCTGGAATGGGAACCTTACTCCAAATCTCATTCCTATTTCTGGATTCCCATTATTAGTAATCAGACAACCCTTATGCCAACTTCTTTCCTGGTTTAATTCCTATTAATTGATTGACTGATTCCACATTCTGACTTCTTTTGTGTATATCTATATTTTGCCCATCGCCAGGCCCTCAGATGCTGAATGCTTATTTGCCTGAATCATCATTTGTTACTTTTTACCCCACTTGCCATATGTTCTACCTTTCTTGTGTCTTCCCTTAGTCATGTTACAATTGAAAGAACTGCATATTTGGAGTCAGAAATCCCAGGTTCAAATACCACTTCTGATGTTTATTATCTGTGTGGCCTGGGGCAAATTACTTAATTTTTCTATGCTTCAGTTTCTTCATCTATAAAATGAGAATGATAGACTAGACGGATTCTGATTTCCTTTCCAGCTCTAACCTTATCATTGTATTATATGAGCTAACTTATTTGTTGTCCTTTTGAGTCATTTTTCAGTTCTGTTTCACTCTTCATGACCCCATTTGGGTTTTTATTTTTTGTCAGAGATATTGAAGTGATTTGCCATGTCTTTCTCCAGCTCATTTTACAGATGAGGAAAGTGAGGCAAATAGGCTTAAGTGAGTTGCCCAGGATCACATTGCTAGTAAGTTTCTGAAGTGATATTTGAACTCAGGAAGATGAGTCTTCCTGACTCTAACCCAGTACTCTTCCACCTTGCCACTAGCTTCTTTTAATTACTGAATATCTCATCATTGTTGCCCTGTTGAATACCTGTTGTCCCTGGTGTATATCACCTCACCACTTCCTGAGACTTACTAAGATGATCATAAGAAATTAGAGCTATAGGGTCATCTAAGTGGCACAGTGAATAGAGCACCAGCCCTGATGTCAGGAGGATCTGAGTTCAAATGCAGCCTTGGACACTTGACACACTTACTAGCTGTGTGACCTTGGGTAAATCACTTAATACCAATTGCCTTACCTTCCCTTCTCCAAAAAAAAGTAAAAAAAAGAATAAGAGCTATAGGGGATGATACAATCTAGTTTATTATTTTACAGGTGAAGAAAGTGATACCCAGAGAAGTGAAGTAGCTCAATGTACAATTTTAACCTAGGTTCTCTAATCTTAATCCCAGTTCTTTTCAAAACTACTCCACATGTATTAAAATACACATATATATGGTCACATATGAAAAAAATATGTGCTCCTTTCCCACCAAGTCTTACCTTTTTCATGACAATCTTCTATTCTCTAGGCTAATACTTGCCCTCATCAGTGGAAATAGATAGCTTTGTTTCCAACTATTGTTGTACTCTGGAAAATTTATCACAATATTTACTGCTAAACTTGTTTTCCAGAAGGAAAAATGACAACCTGTTACGACTTTAGGGTTAAAAGACCAACGACTTTAACTCTGACGTATGACCAGGGAGCTATGGATATATACTGAGTGACTGGACCAGTACTTTCATTGCTATTCCTCCCTACCAGGGAGGAACTTCCTTTCCCAATACATGTTGGCAATTTTTCTAAAGTTTCTAGCCTTAGAGAGTTTCCTGATTTGCTGAGAACTGAAGAAACTTGCCTAGGATCACATGGTCTGTATATATTGGAAATACTACTTGAAAATAGCAAATACAACCTTTTGCCACTTTCCTTCACTTTTAAAACTAACATAGAAACTTGGAAAATCATCTTTGCTTTTAAAGGCAGAAAAACAGCAAGATTATGTAGGACTCTCCATCCAGTCACCAAAGACTCCTATCCCCATATGAGATATATATCTATATCACATATATACCCACATACACATATATGTGCATACACACAATACAAACGATATAGCACATATATGCATGTATATGTTTACATGGACATATGTGTATGTGTGTATATGCATGTATATGTGTGTGAGTGTGCACATAGCATATATATGCTTATTTACATGTATAATGCATATGTGTGCCTTGTGTGTATATATGATTCCTTTATAAAATCCTTTGAGATAAGTCCCTGTTGGTATATTTTCTGTGAATTGGGATGTCAAGAAACTGGAGGTAATCATTTCAACTCCCCAAATCCATTATCATCATATTGCTTCAGAAAGCCAGCCCTCAGCACTGCCTGTCTTTTGGGGAGACAGTTGTTTAATGTTGGAACATACCAGTCATAAAATATAGTTATATACTTGAAGTACTTTGAGTAGGGCCATTAGACTTCCTCTTCTTTTACCTCCCCCTGAGATCTCCTTCCCACATCCTGTGACTGATGCCTTAAATTCTACCATTAGATTTCAAAAAATGAACCTCAAAGAAAAAGGGTATTTAAAAGTGATTATGCATTGACCTAATCATTGATATTCATTTAATTGATCCACTGGATCCTATTTTATGTGAGAGCTCACAGAGAATGGGTTTTGCAAAGAGAAAAGAATAAAAATTTTCCCAAAAGCAAGGAGCATGACTCACATATTGCAGGACTATGGAATAGCTCAATTTGAGAGTCAAAGGGCAAGGTGGGTGAAAGAAGGTATCAGAAAGGAGGAAAATCACTTAAAGAAGTTGAGAAGACTACCAAAGGCAAATCTGACTGAGTCTCTGAGACTCTGTGCCTGAGAGACCAATTCCTTTAACTACCAGAGAGGAACTTCCTTTCCCAATACATGTTGATAATTTCTCTGAAACTTCTAGCCTTAGAGAGTTTCCTGATTTACTGAGAATTGAAGTGACTTGCCTAGGATCACATGGCCTGTATATATTGGAAATACTACCTGAGCCCATATCTTCCTGGCCCCAAGGCCAGTTCTCTATCCACTATGCTATAGAGGATAGAAACTGAGAAAGACATATAGAGGTAGACATAGAAGAGAGAGACGGAGACAGAGAGAAAGGCATACACGTGCTATTATAAAAGTTTTCTATTATTAATTTCTTTCTTTTTGTCTTTAATCTACTTGTAAAATATACTTAATATAGAGAATACTATATGAAAAAGTATGAATAACTTAGTCACTTTTCTCACATAATTCCCATGTGTTTTCAAGCATTTGGACCAATTCATAGTTATACAAACTTGGAGAAGTTTGCCAATCTTCCTAGCCCTTTCAAATGTATCCTGTTCCATTTTTTGTCATCTTAACACATTTTCAACATTCCCAAGCACTTTTCCATGTTTATACAGAGAAGTAAATTGTTGAATTGGCCCTAGCCTCCAGATTTCTAAGAATTTAATCCAATGTTTCATGCCCCTAGGCTACTCTATGTCAGACCAGCATATGAGTGGCAAGTGCAAGAACTAGCCAGTAGATATTAAGTGTGGGAAACAAATTAAGTAGGAAGGATGTGTCTTATGCCAAAAAAGTATGCAGGAATGATCTGTTTACCCAAAATGCATGGGTGAGCATTATAGATCTATTAGGAAAGGAGTATATTCTGGAGAATTTAGATGGTACATGAAGGTATTGGACATGATCAGAAAGTCCTGGTATCCTCGTTATCATGGCTAGGGACATCAACTAAGTAGGAGAAACAGGCAAAATATCAAAATCTAAGAAAGAAGAAGAGGCAAGAGGTAAAAAAAATTATCACTAGTGACAAGGCTTGGTAAGTTTCAAACCTAGAGCATTTGTTGATATCTTCATGGGGATGGGGATGGGAAAGTGGGGGGAGAGGCAGATGAAAGTACCCATAAGGCAGCATGGTAGAGAAAGTACTTTGGAGAGTCAGGAATATCACCTGAAAAGGAATGATGACATGGTTTACTTGAACCTTCTCCTTAAAATGGAGGCTCTAGGAGGAACCATTCAATCAGATGGAGAGGTGGCAGGGACAGAAGATACTTCCAATGTGAGAAGTAGTCTGATGGTGGAGTGAGTTTTCAAAGTAAAGAGGTTTCCATGGCATGGCAATGAAGTTCCCATGGAGCATCAGGAGTACAGCTTGGAGAGGAATGAAGATCATGTTTTCAGAATATCTGTCCACAATGGGATAGGAACCACTCCTCTGGGTGCAAACTAAATATTGTTTCTTAACCACTTAGGACCAATTCATAATAATCTCAACTTCTACTTCTATAATGTCTGAATGTGCCTAAGGACTCCAGTCAAATAATTTACCAGGTCACTTCTCACAACTGAGAAGTCCTTTTCCGAGAAACTATCCAGAAATTTAAAGTTTGGTTGCCCTTATACCATTGTTCCTTTGCATAGCTTCCTGATAGGGAAAACTCACTGTGGTCCCACCAATGGGAAAGAACATGTGTATTCTGGTTTTATAGACATGAGGGAGTAGATGATACTCCATAGGATAATAGAGCTGGCATCAGTGGAGCAATAGCACTCTGATTCTTTTTTTCTAACATTTATCTCTGTCAGGTATGATGTGATAGTCAACAGTGTTAAATAAGGTTCAGTTTTGTAGAAATAGGGGTATGTAATAATGGTTCAAAATAAACCATTTCACAAACAAGGAATTATTTGTAATTCGGGTTGTGGAAAAATACCACTATGTCAAAAAAAAACCCATATCTCCACTAATATTCCAGTTTTCCATATAGATGAAATTTCCCTGTCAGGAGTAAGTGTTGTGTCATCAAGTACTATGTAGAATATATTTTCCCCTTTGCTGCTATTTCTTTTATGCTTATTCTCCCCATTTCCCACCATATATATTTTAATGACAAGCCAATCAAAGCAATAACAAGATTACAATAATAAAGCAATAATGCGATTACAATAATAGGAATATAATAATAAAGCAAAATTTTAAAATGCTGTTGGATCATCAACCTCAGATTACACATCTGTTTAAGGTTATCTTTCACAGTGCAATTCAGACATCCTATCATGCCTAATCACCATGGTGGCAGATAATGTTAATTTGCTATTCTACTCCATTTGCCAAGGAAAATTCTTCGGCCATGATAGAAGTGAAAGCACATAGACTCTATCTGTTTCTGTCACCCATAGAGCTATCCGCTAACATATTAGTTCAATGAGAGTCTGGGTCATCATTTCTGGGTGTTCCCTAGTCAGATAGGTTACTTCTATCCATTAGGAGATATAAATGGCCAAAAATACCACTGTTTCAGCAGCCATTTTTCCCCTCACAGTTCCTAACCATATGTTCTGGTATCTGAACTGCAGAACTTGTGCTAGAAAAGAAAATGAGAATTCCAGTATTTCCACTAGAGGTGGAGGGGAGGAAAAAAATGTTTCATCTTTCAGTTGTAATACTTTTCCAATAAAATTTTCCATTATATGTCTTTGTAAAGACTACAAGTCCCCATCTCAAATAAACACGTGACCCCAGAGAGAACCCTCTCATTTACAAATATGAAAGAAGATATATATCCAGAAGCACACTGTCAATGACATTTGACCAAGAATTACATGGCATATCTTGGTGATCCAGTCAGTTGTTGGTTCTATTATGTCCATATCTAACATTCCTTGGAAGAGCTGTATTCAAGTCCAAAATAAATATAGCTATTTATATAACAGATATAGATAATTTCTAACTTGCCAAAATGATTATAGGCTTGTAGTAGTAAGCACCCTAGCATACCCAGAATGGCTGCTGGCACAGGTTCTTAGATCTGTTTTCCTAAGGGAATGCAACTCAAAATGGGTTAACAATCTTACTTTAATCACTCAAACATATATCATTTACCTACTTCAGGGGAAAAAGTCAGCACCCACACTTCAGAGAATACAAACAGAAGTTACAAGTAGAAAATAACACAATTCAGCAAACACACCAGCAGACAGGGCTTCCAGCTGTCTCACCATTACATATATACCTAGTTAGTTACCAAAGAGGGTAGCACCAACATCGAGGTTTTCAAATCTGGGGGGCTCAACAGCTGCCCAGAGTCTCATCTGGCCAAATCACACAACTCTTTCCAAAGTGAGCCCCAAAGCAAAGCCTCACATCAGGGTATATGTAGCCTTTTCCTGGCTCAGAGAATGTCACAACCCTCATGACCCACTGCCCAATAACAAAATAACAAGGTGTGGGCATTCCTGAAAAACAAGCCTCCTGCCACAGGCTCCATGTGACCACATTCAGCCTGTTAGGGGGCAAAGTATATTTTCAAATCAGGGAAAGTTCTCAAAGTCACTTAAGCATATCAAAAGGCCAAAGGGCAGGGAAGATCTTCAGATTCTCATTCCAATAACAAGGATATAGATCACATGAAGCTTTCCTACTAATATTTATACTTACCCCTATTATAAAAGTCAAGCCTTAGCCCATTGTGGAAAAATGGAAAACATCAGTTGAACAGTAGCACCCACATTCTCTATCTCCCTCAATTTGGCATTCCATCTCCTGTATCTATTCATTAGCACAGGCCAATCTTCATGCCTGGAATGTACCACTCCTACATTTTGCTTATTGGAATCCAAGGTTTATCTCAGATGCAACCTCCTCTTCTAAGGCATTCCTCATCTTCCCAGTTGCTAGCTCTTTCTCTTTCATCAAATTATCTTGTATTTTCTTAGCTTTGTGCACAATTTTATCTTGAAGGAAAGAACTTTAGTATTTTTCTTATCTCTCAAAAAACTATCATTGAATGAATGAAGTACAATGTGCTATATTACTTGAGGACCTTTAGAAACTTTAGTCTTGTAATGACATTTTTAGAGTATAGACACTGAAGTAGAGAGGTATGGACAACTGTTGTACATGAGCATAAAGTGATTCTCTAAAAAAAACCTATGCACTAAGGATTAGAAGGAAAGTTGTTGTAAGATGCTGATGAGGTGAAGTCATTTTGAAGACCTGACCTTCTCGTTTCTGTCAAGATGCCCAAAGGTAATTAGAGGTTTGGTACAATCTATGGAATACTTGATGAGAGGCCAAGTCTTCAGTGTTTAATTTAATTTTATCTGGCAATCAAAACAACTGAATTTTGAACAAGATACCTTATTATGGTCATCTGACCCAGTATAGTATCAATTAGTCAATTACTGTATTCCTCATGTTGCCTTCCTGTACATGTGTTTTTGTTTTTGTTTCTTAAAGGCAAAATACCTATATCCATAGCAACTCAGCTTAAAAGGACTGACCTCCAACTCCTATAGGATCCTGTAACAACTATCCTTCTAATCCTCAATGTATAGGTTTTTTTCAGAGCATCTCATTATGCTCAAGTACAAACAACAGTCTTCTATATCTCTATACTTCAGTGTCTATACTCTAACAATGTTAGTATAGGACCAGTTTCTAAAGGTTCTAGTCTGTCTCAAAAGATATTTGGAAGATTTTCCTCTTGGCAAATGAAAAGGATCTTGAGTATGTATACTACTTGAACTACCAATTTCCACAGTAATAATAACAGATAATTATATAGTATTTTGAGGTCTGCAAAGCACCTCAAGAATGCTGTAGTTCATTCATTCAACAATAATTTGTGGACAGACAAAAGAATACTATACTTCTTTCCTTCAAGATAGAACTGCACAAAGCCAAGAAAGTATAAGATAATTTGAGGACAGAGAAAGGGAAGATGAGGCAAGCCTTAGGATAGGAGGTGGCACCTGAGCTAATCTTTGGATTCCATTAGGAAAAAGGTAGAAATGGTACATTCTGGGCATAAGGATTAGACTATGCCCATGAATAGATACAGGAGATGGAATGCCAAATCTTTGGACTTTTAATGCCTAACCCCTTCATTCAATTGAAAATAGGTTTTTTTTTTCCAATGTTACCAATAATCTAATTTCTAAATCTAATGACCGTCTCTCTTTTTTATCCCTTTTGATCTCTCTTGAGTTCATGCTATCTATCCCCTCCACCTTGGCTTCTTTAACATTTTTTTCCTCCAGGTTTTCTTCCTACATATCTCACTAGTACTTAACCTCTTTGGATAGATAATTATTCATCTCTTGCCCACTAACCATGCATTTTCCCAAGGTTGTATTCTGTTTCCTCTTTTCTGTTCTCTTTACACTCATCTTTCAGTAATTGTCAACTCCTACCCATTCAATTATCACTTCTACACAGATCACTCCAAAGTCTATTTCTCCAGAATAACTTTTTTGAATGCCTGTCTCTTATCTTCAATGTCTGTTCTATATCTCTTTTTGGATTTCCTATTAACACTGAAAATTCAACATATCTGAACAGAACACATTACCTTTCAATTGAGGGTACTGCCATTCTTCTTGTCATGCAGTTTTGAAAATTCAGAAGCATCCTTGAAACTTCAATCTCTATCTCCCTCAGTCACTACTCCTATCAAATATATTCCAAACATGTTATTGGCAATTATACCTCCACAACATCTTTTATAAATCTGTTACATTTTTCCCACTCACATGACCACCACCACAATTCAGACTTACTCATCCTATAGTAACAGCTTCCTAATTAGCCTCCCTTCTTCCAGTTCTTTCTCTTCTCCAATCCATCCCTCACAATCTGACAAAATATTCTTCCTAAGGGACAAATATGATCATTTTACTCTCTTTCTTAAAAGCCTTAGGTGGTTCTCCTTTGCCTGTAATATAAAATTTAACTCATTCATACTTTTAAAAAAAACCCTCCACTATCTGGCTTGTTAGGTAGTAGAGAAAGAGCCAGTAGATAAGCTGAAACTGAAGATGAAGGTGGGAATAGTGATCAAGGAGTCAACCCTCTGAAGGAAAAGAGTCAATGGTATCAAGGATATAATTAGAACCGTTTCCCTAAGCTAGAATGACCACCTTGGTTGGGGCAAAGAACAGAAGGTATTGGGTGGGGGGTGTATAATAAGGAAGAAGGAAAAGCTAATGATAAGTAGCTTGGATTTTCTCAATAGAGTTGGAAGATAGGTCCTCTGTTGAGAAGGAAGGAAGGGTATGGGAGGACATGGTGTGTGAGGATTGAGGAGAAAGGGTAAAGTTTGGAACAACTAATGTCAGAAATATAATACTTAGTTGACCAGTGAAGAGTAAACAAAAAAAAATTTCATTCAAAAATAAAAGACCAGCTGACTTAGATAAAACAGACTTGTGCTAGGCCTAGTCAGTAAAATTGGGTGACTTCCTCTGGCAGCATTCAGTAACAGGTATAGAAATGAAGAATAGTAATAGTAACTATAATTCATAGTTCAAGATTGGCAGTGTGAACAGCAGTAATGTAAAGGGCAAAGAGTCACAAATAAATGGCTCAAACAGACGAACTGGTTGACTATTAGGTCAAGACCATAAAATTAGGAAAGCTGAAGACAAAGATGAGACAATGACCTGAGGGAACAATAAAGCCTAGAATGTCTTGAATTTTGGAGGAGTGAAGACAAAGAAGAAATATAAGGATAAGAATTTGTGATGATAAAATATAATTCATAGCTCAAAATGTTGGAAATAGCATAATAATGGCTAATAATAACAGCAGGAGTTTCCAAATCAAAGGTCTTACTTCTATACCAGGTTTTGGGTCATGGTATAGAAATGAAATGTCATATTATGAAGAAACAGGGGTTGGAGTATGTTGGGAATCTCCTAAAAGTTCCCAGGGAAGAAACCATGAACACCATATTTCCAATCTGTCCTGCCCTGACCCCTCATTCCCTAAGTCATACCTATGAGCAGATGTAGCAGCAAGCACCCCAAGCATCCCCAGGGTGGCTGCCAACACAGGTTCTTGGATCTGCTTTGATAAAGGAAAGCAACTCAAAATGGGTTAACAAGTTACTTTAATCAGCCAAATATGTATTGTTTACCTAGTTCAGGGGAAAAAGGTCAGCACCCCAACTTCAGAGTATACAGACAGAATTATCAAGACAAAAATACAGATCAAGTAGACAAGTTTCCAAGCTGTCCAACCATTACATCCATACCAAATCAACATCTGGGTTTTTCAAAGCCAGGGTGCTCTCAACAATGGCTTCCCAGAGTCTCATCTGATCAAATCACAGAACACTTCAAAAAATGAGCCCCAAAGCAAAGCCTCAAATCAGGGTTCATATAGCCTTCTCCTGACTCACAGAATGTAACAACCTTCTGGACCCACTGGCCAATCAAAAAGTATCTACTGAAAAACAAGCCTCCCACCCCAGGCTCCAGGTGCACTTTAGCCTAGGGGCAGGGAAGATCTTAAAAATGTGCATTCCCATTACAGCAGAGTTTTAGCCTTTCCCTCTATGGCATATATGGTCTTTCAGAGTATAATGATAGAACTACCACACTAGTATAAAATTCAATAAAGGTGATAGCAGGTTCTATGTAGGTACAGAAATATTCTCTCCATGAAATATACTTGATAAGCTTTTCATTTTAATTTTTCCAATTGCTTTCACAAATATGACTTTACTGTGTCTTCATATCTTGAATGAAGGAGGTGCTATGATGACAACTTTAAAGGTGAGAAAGGTGAGTAACAACAGGGAAAGTGACAAGAAACAGGACAGTATAGTGGAATGGGATTAGACACTGATTCACTCTGTAACTCTAGGCGAGTGCCTCATTTTTCTCATCTTTAAAAGAGTCGATATAAGCATTTCTATACTTAATGTTCACTTTTCCTTTCTTTGATCTCTTTGGAGTATACACCTCATAGTGGTACAGCTGTGTTAAGGTACACACAGTTTAATAATGGTTGAGCCTGGGGCACAGAATCAAATTGCTTGCCAGAATGATTGGACCAATTTATAGCTCCACCAACAGTCTCTATTGTTCCTATTTTCACACTGCTGCTCCACCATTTGTTATTTTAATCTTTTGTCTTCTTTGCCAGAATAATGACTGTGAGGTGGAACCTCAACATTGTTTTAACTTTTCTTTATCTAATTATTAGTGATGGAGAGCATTTTGTTCTGTTTGCAGGAGATTAAATTTCTTCCTTTGAAAATTACCTGTTACAGCGGTATACTAGAGCCAACTCTTATGGGTGAAGAGAATGAATTGTTGAATTGTCATTGTGAGCATTTAGAACATGGAAATTTCCAAACACTACAATTCAAGGCTTGACTTATTGTATTGTGTATTGTTTAAACAAGAAAGTGTTTGAGAAGAATATTTTTTTTAAAGTAGATTAAACTTAAAAATGGGTTGTATGTACATTTTTATATTGGGAGAGCTGTCTTTCAGACATTTATCAGCACACCCCTGGCTGTCCATATCAATCATTTATCTATCGATTAATGGTTCCTGGTTTTATACATTTCTGTGAGAGTCTGATTTATTTTATGTGACGTGTGATTCAGGGAAACTTGCTACGTGGATTGTATTTGTTTTTTTTTTTTTTTTAAGCAATCGGGGTTAAGTAACTTGCTCAAGGTTACACGGCCAGTTATTTCTGGGTGTGGTGCTAAGTATCTGAGCCTGGATTTTATCCCCAGGTCATCCTGACACTGGAGCTGGTGCTCTTACTCGCTGAGCCACCTGGCCACCCCTAATTTTTTTTGCTAAAGTTTTAAATTTCCTAGTATCAGAATTGTCCATTTGTCATCAATGATCATCTCAGTCATTTATTTATGAAACTTTCTACTATCCATACATGTGAAAGACAACATATGTTTACTCCTCTAATTTTTTGTGATGAAACATTTTATATCTTGGCCATGTATCCATTTGGAGCTTATCTTGCTATATGGTGTGAAATATTGGTCTAAACCTCATTTCTGCCAGACTCTGAGTCCTTTCCCTACTAAGTGGGTCTTTGGGTTTATCAAAGACTGTACTTCAGTGTTTATTTGATTCTGAATTTGTCATACAGTATCTGTTCCATTAATTGAACTCTCTGTTTTGTTTTGTTTTGCTTTGCTTTTTTTTTTTTTGGAGGACAATTGGGATTAACTGACTTGCCCAAGGTCACACGGCTAGTTTTTGTGTTAAGTGTCTGAGGCCAGATTTGAACTCAGGTCCTCCTGACTCCAGGCCCAGTGCTCTATTCACTTGCACCACCTAGCTGCCCTCTCTTTGTTTTTAAAGCAGTTATCTTGACCTGCAGAATTAAAGAAGCTCTGTATAGGGCTCCATTAAACAATTCACATTGAGAGGCAACATACTACAATGGAAAGGACACTAGCTCTAGGACCAAGAGGACTTTAGTACAAATTCCCCCTTTGATGCTTATAACCAATAAGGGCAAGTCATTAACCCCCCTAATTCTTAGTTTTCTCATCTATAAGAGGATAGGATTATACTACATGATCTCTGAGGTCCTATACAATTCAGGCAATCCAAAATTCCAAGATACCCAAAGGAGTAAAAGGTAGTTACTGCCCTATCAAAACCTCTCTCCTAATTGGCAGAGATATTCTGAAAAAAAAAAAAATTGCCTTTAGTGGAGGACATATAAAAACAAATGCAAATCATTTGCTATCAATTTAGACATGTTTTGTACCCCTGACCTTGGGCAAATCTATTCTCTTGGCCACTCAGTTTCTGCATCTGTAAAATGGAAATAATCATACTGCCTGGTCTCACTGGGGTGTTGTAAAGATTAATTAGTTCACATTTATGAAATGCTTTGCAGAGGGGGAAAATGCTCTTGAAGTGCTAAAGATTATTATCTCCTTGAAGCATCTATAATTTGTGGAGACATTTATAGCTGGGCTGGTTAGCGAAGCCTGCATTTTGTAGCATTGTCCTTGTTTCCCTGCAAATTACCAGAATGTTGCTCGGCAACTCTCTCCTCCATTAAATCCATCCCATCCTCTTGGTAGAATGGTAGTGACCTATGCTCTTTGTGTTCTAGTGAGATGTCTCAGTGTTCTCTGAATCCCTGTTACCCCCTCCTCCAGCTGCTCTCAGTTATGAATGCAGTGGGATCAGTTGGGAGAACAGTTCTCTCAAATTTTAAGCCACCAGCTAATGCTCCCTTGTTATAAGATCTGTTTCTCATGGAAACTTTTGAGTTTTGTTCAGATCCCATCTGAGTGATAGTTAACAACACTTCACCTTCCCCATTGTGCTCTAAGGTCTTCATAAGGACACCAAAATGTAAGAGATGGTTTCTGGCATCTGCACTGAGAGAAAAAAAGTAACAAATGAAAAAAATAAAGCAGGGGTCCTCTCCCTTTCTTTTGGCAAAAAAATCTGCTATAGAAACTAATGTAGATGAGGGGGCACTGAGCCATATATAAGTGAGTAATTATCTACTGTTACAGGCCTTATTATCTCTCCAAATGTTTGCTAAAATTCTGTTGGGTAACCATCTGGACCCAGAGATTTACCCATGGATGCAGACTAGATTGTTGTTTTAACTTTGGATGGGAAAAATTCTTTCTCTAATTCTTTTCTGTCATCTTCTGTTAAATAATTTAGCTGAATCTCTCTTAGCTCTCTGTGAGTCCTTGGAGTAAGTAGATTCTGTGTGATATACTAATAAAAAATATTCTTTGAAAGTTTATTTATTTTTTTCCACCAGAGAATCCAAGGACAATTTGCCATCTGTTGTAAGAACTTCATTAATGCACCTATTTCCCCTTCCTTTTTCATAGACTGGCCAGTCCGAGTAATCTGGAGCTCTCTCCCAGGACAGATGAAGTTTGTTGCCCAGAAGCCTCACCCTCTCACAGCTAAATCCTTGCTTTCTCGTTATGACCTTCTCTCAGGTGGCTTTGTTAGCTTGGAACAACAAAGACTGTTTCCTACATCCAGGCTCAGTATCAATAATTTAATAACATGTCATCAACAACAGTGAACCATGCTGCTTAGGATGAAATATTCCTAGGACTCTCCATCTATTATGCACTGATCTCCCACAGCACCTGTGAATGCTGTACAGGTGGGCGCTGCTCGTAGAAACCCTATATACATCAATCCACACTTAAAAGGCAAATGAATGGGAATGAACAGATGTTATTTAATCCATCAATCAATTCATTAACAAGCATTTATTTAGCACCTACTATTTGCAGGAATTGTGTGAGTTGCTGGGTATAGAGGGACAAAAATATAATAGTCTCAAGGACCTTATCTTTTGGGGTAGAGTTCATGGTGGCAAGATTTATACAATTAATCAACAAGCAATTTTAAGGCACTTACAACATGTCAGGCACTGTGCTAGGCCTTGAAAGGTAAAACAGCAGGCTCCACTCTCAAGGAGCTCATAGTACATTCTGAGGCACAAACAAGATATATACCAAGGATTTTGAAGGGACCCTTGGATGGAAAGACTCTTGAAAGATAGAGGAATGAGAATGGATGAGAAAATGGAATTCAAGCTTGGTCTTGAAGGAAGCTTCAGGTCCCAGCTAAAATAAAAACTTTTTAACAAGGCTTTACCAATCCTTCTTAATGCTAGTAGTGCATTTCCTCTCAGATAACCCTCATTTTATCCTATGTGCTTATCATTTTACATAGTTGTTTGCATGTTGTCTCACCCATTAAATTGTGAGATACTTGAGAAGATCAGGGGAAGTTTTTTAATTTGGGGTTTTTTGCCTTGCTTTATATCCCTAGGGCTTATAAAAGAACCCAGAATATAGTAGGTGTGTAATAAATACTTGTAGACTTACCTTGCATTAGAAGTAGGGGAAGGGAGCATCCCAGCAAAGGGGTACAACTAATGGAAATGTACAAAGACAAAATATTGAGTATGTTGAACCATAAACAAACAAGTATAACTGGTGGCTATAGATAGACAACTGGAATTTGAGGAGGGCAGTAAAATTTCAGAAAACTGAAACAATAGGAATGGGCCATGTCATGAAGATATTTGATCCTGGAGATAAAAAGGAATTTATACAATGGGGATACCAAGTTGGACAGTTAGATGGCACACTGGATAGAGCACTGAGCTTGGAATAAGGAAGACTCATCTTAATGGGTTCAAATCTGGCCTCAGACACTTACTAGGAATGTGACCCTGGGCAAGTCTCTTAATCCTATTTATTTTAGTTTTTCATTTATTAAATGAACTGGAGAAGGAAACTACAAAGTACTCCAGTACCTTCACCAGGAAAAACTTAAAAAGGCCTTACAGATAGTTGGACACAACTGAAATGACTGAGAAACAACAAATACAAAGTAGCATTTTGAGGGGGGCAGTGGAAGAAACTCCTAGCAGGTAGAAGAATCAGAAATCATATGATATGAGGTTGTTCTAGAGAAGAGTTGTGAAAGGAGCTAGAGAGTCTACAAAATGGAAGTGAAGAAGAAATTCATCCCAGAAATAATAGATTTGAGAATGTGGGGTAGGAAGGCAGTCTGAGCAAAAGCATGGAGATGGGGGATGAAAAATTGTTTATAAAGAGCAAATAGACCAATTGGGATAGGCCAACGCTGGTAATATTAAATGAGTTTGGAAAGGTGCATTGAGCTCTGAAAGTATTTAAATGTTGAACAGAAAGGTTTATATTTTGTCCTAGCCTTAATAAGAACCCCCCTGAACTTTTTGAGCGGTATGTGTGTCACAGACATTGGCAATATCACTTTGGCTGTTTTGTGGAGAATGGATTGGATTGGGGATAACAAGTAAAAAGAACAATTATGAGATTATTATAAAGTTCATGTAAGAGGCAATAAGGCCTTGAACAAAAATGGTAAATATGTGAAGGATGATGATGATAATCATATAGGACTTTAAGTTTTCCAAAGTGCTTTTACACATATTATTTCATTTAATCTTCACAACAACCCTGCAACTAGAGAAGAGTTTTACTAAAGTTTTCACCATAGAGTTCCTTTAAATGAGTAGTTCCTTTGAATGTGATAGTCTTTGATTTATGAAAAAGAAGAAAAATAATAAAAGGACTGTTATCATCATATTTATATTGTGAAACAAGATACCTGAACAAAGAAAAAAGAAATATTTCCTATATATTACTGCCTCATTTACTTTGAGATCACAGGATTAGTTTTTCTCCCTGTCTAAAAACTGTTTTATCTTTGCAGTTTAATGCCATGTGTGAAATGAAACTTTGTTTCTCATTTATTATGATCTGGTCCATATGGAGAAATATAATTACATACATTTACATGTTAAATAGATAATCTTGGAGGTCACTTCTCACTCTAAATCTGTAATCCTCTATTTTTCTACATACATCTCTCTCTATGTATGTATATATATATATATATCTTATCTATCATCTTTCACTATCATCTATATCTATCAATATTTCCCTAAGTTTTGGTGAGATTGTCAACATTTTTAAGCTGTACATGTACAATCATATTTAATATTTCCACATTAGTAATGTTGTAAAGCAGAATCAGAAAAAAAAACAACCAAAAAGAGAGAAGTACATGCTTTGATCTGCATTCAGACTCCATCTCTATTCACATCTCTGGATATGGATAGCATTTTCCATCACGACTCTTAAATTATCTTAGATATTGTATTGATGAGAAGAACTAAGTCTATCAAAGTTGGTTATTGCATGATATGTCTGTTATTGTACACAATATTCTGGTTCTGCTAACTTCACTCATGTAAGTCTTTCCAGGTTTCTCTGAAATATACCTTCTCATCCTTCCTTACAGCACAATAGTATTCTATTACATTCATCTACCACACCTTGTTCAGACATTCCCCAATTGATTAGGCATCCTTTCAATTTCCAATTCTCTGTCATCACAGAAAGAGCTGCTATAAATGTTTTTGTACATGTGGGACTTTTCCTCTTTTTTGATCTCTTTGTAATACAGACCTTGTAGTGGTATTTATGAATCAAAGGATATACACAGTTTTATAGCCTTTTGGTGATAGTCCCAAATTACTTTCCAGAATGGTTGGATCAGTTTACAACTCCGCCAACAATGCATTAGTATTCCAATTTCCCCACATCTTCTCCAACATTTATCATTTTCCTATTTTGTCATATCAGCTAATCTGAAAGGTGTGAAGTATTCCCTCAGAGGTGTTTTGATTTGCATTTCTCTAATCAATAGTGATTTAGAGCATTTTTTTCATATGACAGCATTTTTTCATAGACAGCATTAATTTCTTCATCTGAAAAATGCCTTTTCATATCCTTTGATCATTTATCAGTTGGGGAAAGGCTTGTATAATAAATTTTACTCAGTTTCCTATATGTTTTAGAAATGAGGCCATTATGAGAGACACTGGCTATAAATTTTTTCCCCTTGTTTTCTGATTTCCTTCTGATTTTGGTCACATTGACTTTGTGCAAAACCTCATGAATTAAATGTAATCAAAATTATTCATTTTGCATTTTATAATGTTCTCTATCTCATTTGGTCATAAATTCTTCCCTTCTCAATAGATCTGACAAAATAAACTATTCCTTACTCTTCTAATTTGTTTATGTTATCACCCTTTATGCCTTAATCACGTATCCATTTTGACCTTATCTCATTATACATTGTAAGATGTTGGTCTATGCCTAGTTTGGGCAATACTATTTTCCAGTTTTCCCAGCAGTTTTTGTCAAAGAGTTCTTATCCCAGAAACTGGGTTCTTTGGGATTACCAAAAAGTAGTTTATTATAGTTATTTACTACTGTGTTTTGTGTACCTAACTGTAATGGTAATGGAAATTTAAAGATATTCCCTTCCCCTTAATAGGGTGAATGTAATCACATGGAGCCTGGGGTGGGAGGAGTTTGCTGAAGGATGGAGCAGAGTAGAAAGGAAGCTGGGAATCAGAGTAGTTAGTATGGTGGGAGAGAGAGGACATAGGCAAAAAGACAGTGAGGCTTGTGGGTGTTTGTGGGAAGGCTTTGGGGTGGTTTTGCTCTCTGCAGTATTATTGTGTATAGATTTCTTTGCTGCTGTGATAATTTTGGTTTTCTGGTGTTGGGATTTGGCTTTCTGGTGTATAAATGAATGTTTTGCTTCTTTCTTCTATATGAGAATCTGCTATATTTTGTGGTTCAGAATTATGCCAGCATATCCATAGTCGCCATTAGTGCTGTGAACATTGCCTTGGAGATACACTAACCTATTCTGCTGATCAACCATTATATTTTCTTAGCCAATTACAAATAGTTTTGATGACAGTTGCTTTATAATACAGTTTTAGATCTGTATAAAGCCAAGCACACACATCTTTACAGAGGACTGCTTCTGTCAACAGCTTTCAAGGTTCTGAATACACAATATAGTGAAATATCTATTTATTCAGTAACAAAATAAGACGAAATATTCACAGGAAATCAAAATATAAAATTCACCATGGCATAACAGTTTATCACTAAAATGGCCACATAGTTTTCACCAAAGTGGTCATGTAGTTTTAAACAAAGTACATTCATTTAGTAACAATCATTCTTAAGGAGGCAAGTCTCCTTAATTGACACAAAGGACAGAGGTCAAAAGTTTTCAACCCCTAGATCACATTGCTTAATCTCTTCAATCAAAAAAGTCTTCTTTCTTCTTAATTGGAGATTAGTTTCCAATCATCCTTAATTAGTAAGTCATTAACTCAATCATCTAAATGTAAAAGTCAAAGTTTTCCACCCCTTGTAAATCATGATCTTCTCAGTTTGCATTAAATACAAAAGGAGAGGTCTTTCATCTTGACTCGAGGCAGGCTCTCAGCTTCCATGGTTCCTCTTTCATGCTCCCAG
This sequence comes from Petaurus breviceps papuanus, assembly GCF_028583685.1. Classification (NCBI taxonomy): domain Eukaryota; kingdom Metazoa; phylum Chordata; class Mammalia; order Diprotodontia; family Petauridae; genus Petaurus; species Petaurus breviceps. Next base: position 7,869,662 of record NW_027185712.1, on the reverse strand, counting down.
CTCCTGCCTGAATCTATTCAACTGCCACCTGGGTTCAAAGGCAGACAGCTCTTAGTTCTTTGTCTAGCTTCTTGCATAGTTCCTGCTCCATATGGAAGCTCAAAGTGTGTGGTCCACCTCAAGTCCTTCACAGTTTCTGTTCCTGGGAAGACAAAGCTTAACAAAGCCAAAGTAGCATTCATTCACATTGCCAATACCCTCATCAATTCATTTTCTGCCTGACAAATCAATATAGACCCAACAAAAAGGTCTGAGGAATCAATACAAATCATCAGTATAGTCCCAGGCCTCTGAAATCTTCAGTAAGACCCTTCTCCAGGATTTCTGTAAACATACAACATGAAAATCCTCTTTCAGGCCTTCTTAACCAGCAGCAAGCTGCCAGGGCTTCTGTAACAACAGCACCGTCCTCTATCAGCAGGTGAATCTGACAATTTAACATTGAAACAGACAGACAAAGTACTGACACACAGCCATGACTCTTCCTTGTTCTCCTCTCTTCTCAATTCTCAGTTTTCAGTTCAGTTCTTAATTCTCTTCTTTCTCTCCAGAAGTAGCAGCCCAGCCTCCAGATGCTTGCTCCCCAAAGTTCTGGCCTTTCTCAGTTTGGGTTTTTCCTTATATACAGTATTAGCTCCTCCCTGTTCTCCCTCTTCCTTTTATGTCAACAAGTCCATACCACTGTGAAATTCAGAAGTTCTAGGTCTTAAGGAGCTAAGTACCTTTTTGATTAAAAATACAAGGGGCAAGGAAGATCTTCAAATTACCATTACCATTACAATCTGGCATATCTAGTCCTTTTATTTCTTTTCATTAATTCTCTTGATATTCTAGAACTTTTGTTCTTCCAGATAAATTTGGTTAGTATTTTTCCTAGCTCTATAAAATAATATTTGGTAGTTTGATAGGTCTGGCAAAGAATGAATAACTAATTTAGGTATAATTGTCATTTTTATTATATTAGTTCAGATTACCCATGAGCAACTGATATTTTTTCCAATCATTTATATCTGACTTTATTTTGTGAAAAGTATTTTGTAATTATGTTCATATGGTTCCTGGGTTTTGCTTGGCAGGTAGATTTTGAAATATTTTATATTGTCCACAGTTATTTTAAGTGGAATTTTTCTTTCTATTTCTTGCTGCTAGGTTTTGTAAGTAATATGTAGAAATGTTAATGATTTATGTGGATTTATTTTATACACTGCAACTTTGCTATAGTTTTTGTTTCAAGTAGTTTTTTTTAGCTGATTCTTTAGGATTCCCCCATCATTATCATCTTCAAAGAGTAATAGTTTTGTTTCCTTGTTACCTATACTAATTTTTCCAATAGCTTTTTCCCTTCTTATTGCTAAGACTAACATTTCTGTTACAATATTAAAAAATACAGGTGATAATGGGCATCCTGACGTCACCCCTGTTCTTGATGGAAATACTTCTAGCCTATCCACATTACATAAAATACTTGCTGATAGTTTTAGATAGACACTACTTATCATTTTAAAGAAAACTAGATTTATTCCTATGTTCTCCAGTGGTTTTGGCAGGAATAGGTGCTATAATTTGTCAAAAGGTTTTTCTGCATCTTTTCATACAATCATATGTTTTCTGTTAATTTTGTTATTGATGTGGTCAATTATTTGGTAGTTTTCCTAGGAGGGCAGAGTTAAGATGGCGGAGTAGAAGCAGGACTTCTGAGCAGCTCCAGCTTCCACCTTCCCCAATCAAAGTAAAAAGGGACAAACTGAACAAACTTTGGAGCTGCACAACCCACAAAATGAAACAGAGAAGCTAACCTCCCACTGAGGAGAGCCCAGCAGGCTGGCAGGAATCAGCCAGCACAGCACTCTGGGAGATGAGCCCAGGCCCACATGAGTTGGAGGTTTTAGCCCCAGGGTGGGCCTGACCAGCCACTGGCAGGAGGGACTACAGATCAGGAGCAGCTGTGGCCATTTCCAGAATTATCAACACATAGATGCAAAGGACAAAGTGAGAGGTCAGTGCAGTCTGGACTTTGGGACACAGTAACAGAAAGTATGTCAGCTTTTACCCCGGGGTGAGAAGCCACTGAGACACTGGCACAGACAACCAGCACCATGTGGAAGCTTCAGCTCCTGGCCTGCAGAGTGTAGGGGGACCAAGTGACCAGTCTGAGGGGAAAATGCTCTCACTTTAACCTGCTTGGATCTCAATTGAAGTGTAGGTTGGAGGTCCTGGGGTGTATGTCCAGCTTGCCAGAGCATGTGGAGGTCTCAGAGAGGGCACATATCTAATACCTCTAGCAGCTCAGAAAACCCCAGAGTTTGGTACAAAAGCTCCCCTATCTGGTGGCAGAATCCTACTCTGGCAAAAAACGCAGGGGTTAAGTGACTGAGGAGCTACATGACCAGGCAAAGGAAACAAAACAGACAGAAGATTCCAACATTAGACTCCTATTTGGGGAACAAAAAGGAGCAAAGCATGGAACAGGAGGAAGACAGTGAAGTCAGAACTCCTGTTGCAAAAGCTTCAAAGAAAAATATGAGCTGGTTACAGGCCATAGAGGACCATAAGAAGAAGATAAGAGAAGTGGAGGAAAAATTTGGAAGAGAAATGAGAATGATGCAAGAAAATTATGAAATGAGAGTCAACAGCTTGACTGAGGAAAATAACAACTTAAAAAACAGACTATCTCAAATGGCAAAAGAGGCTCAAAAAGTCAATGAGGAGAAAAATTCCTTAAAAAGATTAATTTGCCAGATGGAAAAAGAATCTCAAAAGCTCAATGAGGAGAATCAGTGCTTCAGAATTAGATTGGAGCAAAAGGAAGCTAGTGACTTTATGAGAAAGCAAGATGCTGTTAAACAGATACAAATAAATGAAAGAATAGAAGGCAATGTGAAATATCTCATGGGAAAAACCACTGACCTGGAAAATAGATCCAGGAGAGATAATTTAAAAATTACTGGACTACCTGAAAGCCATGATCAAAGTAAGAACCTAGAAATCATCTTCCAGGAAGATCTCAAAGAAAACTGACCTGATGTTTTAGAACCAGAGGGCAAAATAGAGGTTGAAAGAATCCACTGATGCCCTCCAGAAAAAGATCCCATAAAGAAAATTCCTAGGAATATTATAGCCAGGTTCCAGAATTCCCAGATTAAGGAGAGAATATTACAAAAAGCCAGGAAGAAACAATTTGAATATTGTGGAAAGACAGACAGGATAACCTAGGATCTGGCAGCTTCTACACTGAGGAATTGCACGGCTTGGAATATGATATTCCAGAGGTCAAAGGAGCTGGGACTCAAACTAAGAATCACCTACCCAGAAAAACTGAGTATCATATTGCAGGGGAAAATATGGTCATTCAGTGGCATAGAGGACTTTCAAGCATTCTTGCTGAAAAAAAAAAAACAGAGTTGGATAGAAAATTTGACATTCAAATACAAGAAGCAAGAGAAGCATGAGAAGGTAAACAGGGAAAAGAAATCATAAGGAACTTATCGAAGTTGAACTATTAACATTCCTACATGGAAAAACAATCATTGTAACTGATGAAACTTTTCTTAGTATGAAAATAGTTGAAGAGAATATATATATATATATATATATATATATATATATATATATATATAT
>NW_027185712.1:7804573-7865644 GCF_028583685.1 Petaurus breviceps papuanus | reverse complement strand
TTTGAGAAGTGTTCTGTGATTTGATCAGATGAGTCTCTGGGAAGCCATTGTTGAGAGCCCCCCGGCTTTGAAAAACCCAGATGTTGATTTGGTATGGATGTAATTTTGGGAAGCTTGGAAACCTGTCTACTTGATCTGTTTCTCTGTCTTGATAATTCTTTCTGTATATTCTGAAGTTCGGGGTGCTGACCTTTTTCCCCTGAACTAGGTAAACGATATATGTTTGATTGATTAAAGTAAGCTTGTTAACCCATTTTGAGTTGCTTTCTTTTATCAAAGCAGATGCAAGAACCTGTTTTGGCAGCCACTCTGGGGACGCTGGGATGCTTGCTGCTACAAAATGATGTCACGAACAGGATCTGCTGAGCAAAAAGAAAGTATGGGGTCTGGGACAATTGTTTGTTTCCCAGTTGTGGTAGCTGTGACTCTGTGGAGCCATGGACCAGGAGAGAAGAATGGCTTTCATGCAGACTTCGCTGAGCTGAGAGCAGGAATAGTGAGCTGCCTGCATCGGGACCTGGGCAGAAACCAGGAGCAGCTGCCGCCTGAAGGAGGAGCAGGAACCCAGGAGTTCGAAATTCAGCCACAGGAAAAGATAATAACTGAGCAGCAAAACAGGGTCATTGAATGTGTTTCCTTGCTGCATCCCACAGTTTGGGACCCAGTAGGAGGATGGACTTGTGACTATGGTGGGTGGGATGAAGTGCCTTGGAACCCCAAGGACCCCACCTTGTTGTTTTTGTTGCCTAGTCCCCTCTCTGTACTTGGAAGCAGGGGCTGGAGCTGTGTGAGGGGAAGGACACCCACCCTCCACCCAAGAGAACTTTATTTGGACTCTTGTTTTGAATTGAGGTGATAATGCAGTGTACTTTGTGTTTGTTTAAGGTCCAGTGGCCACTTTGGTAACTTTAGTTCTGTATCTTGAAAATGTGAACTAAGTGATGTTTAGTGCTAATTCAAAAGTAAATTGACTATACTAAGGGCATGAAAGATCTTGGGGCCGAATGTAATGGGAATGTAAATTTTTAAGATCTTCCCTACCCCTAGGCTAAAGTGCACCTGGAGCCTGGGGTGAGAGGCTTGTTTTTCAGTAGATACTTTTTGATTGGCCAGTGGGTCCAGAAGGTTGTTACATTCTCTGAGCCAGGAGAAGGCTATATAAACCCTGATTTGAGGCTTTGTTTAGGGGCTCACTTTGAGAAGTGTTCTATGATTTGATCAGATGAGACTCTGGGAAGCCATTGTTGAGACCCCCCTGGCTTTGAAAAAACCAGATGTTGATTTGGTATGGATGTAATGGTTGGACAGTTTGGAAACCTGTCCACTTGATCTGTTTGTCTTGATAAGTCTGTCTGTATACTCTGAAGTTCAGGGTGCTGACCTTTTCCCCCTGAACTAGGTAAACGATACATATTTGACTGATTAAAGTAAGCTTGTTAACCCATTTTGAGTTGCTTTCCTTTATCAAAGCAGATGCAAGAACCTGTATTGGCAGCCACCCTGGGGATGCTGGGGTGCTTGCTGCTACAGGGAAAAACGGGGAGAAAATTTGTAACTCAAAATCTGGCGGAAATGAATGACGTAAATCAGAAGTTAATAAAGCATTTGAAAAATGAAAGACAAAAAAAGATAGATTTACTAATATTGAACTAGCCCTCCATTGCTGGTATAAATCCCATATGGTCATAGTGTATTATCCTCATTACAAATTGCTATAATTTCCTAAGATTTTATTTACAATTCTTGCATCAATATTCATTCTGAAAATTGGTCTATAATTTTCTTTTTCTGTTTTGGCTCTTCTTTGTTTTTATATCAGCGCCATATTTGCAGCATAAAAAGAATTTTGTAGGACTCCATCTATTTTCCCAAATAGTTTATGTAGTATTAGAATTAATTGTTCTTTAAATGTTTGGTAGAATTCCCTTGTAAATAAATCCATGTGTTCCTTGGGATTTTTTCTTAAGTTCATTGATGACTTGTTCAATTTTTCTTTTCTGAAATGAGGTTAGTTAAATATTTTATTTCCTCTTCTGTTAATCTGGGTAATTTATATTTTTCCAAACATTCATCCATCATTCCTCTCATTTAGATTGTCACATTTATTGGTATACAGTTGGGCAAAATAGATCCTAATTTTTGTTTTAATTTCCTCTTCTTTGGTAGTGAATTCACTTTTTAAATTTTGGGTACTGGTAATTTGGTTTTCTTCTTTGTTTTTTTTTTAAATCAAATTAGCCAAACATTTATCTATTTTATTATATTTTTTCATAAAACTAACTCTTTGTTTTATTTATTAGTTCAATAGTTTCTCAATTTCAGTTCTATTAATATCTCCTTTTATTTTCAGAATTTTAAATTTGGTATTTAATTCAGGATTTTTAATTTGTCTTTTTCTTGTTATTTTAGTCATATGCCCAATCCATGTAAATATTTAGAGGTGTAAAATTTCCTGTAAGAACTGCTTTTGCTACATTCCATAAGTTTTAGCATGTTGTCTTGTTATTGTCATTCTCTTTGGTGAAGTTACTGATTGTTTCTATGATTTTTTTGTTTGACCCACTTATTCTTTAGGATTAGATTATTTAGTTTCCAATTAATTTTTAGTGACTCTTTGCATGGCCTTTTATTACACGTAATTTATATTGCATCATGACCTGGAAAGTATAAATTTAATATTTCTGCCTTTGTTCATTGGATTGTGTGGTTTTTATGTCCTAGTATATGGTCAATTTTTGTGTAGGTGCCATATCCCACTGAGAAAATGATATATTCCTTTCTATCCCCATGTAGTTTTCTCCAGACTTGCATCATATCTTACTTTTCTAAAATTCTGTTCAACTCCTTAACTTCTTTCTCGTCTATTGTATGGTTATATAAATCTAGTTTTGAAAGGGGGAGGTTGAGGAACTCCACTAGTATAGCTTTGCCATCTATTTCTTCCTGTAAATCACTTGACTTCTCCTGGAAGAATTTGGATACTATACCACTTGCTGCATATATGTTTAGTATTGGTATTATATCATTGTCTATGGCACCTTTTAGTAAGATGTGATTTCCTTCCTCACCTCTTTTAATTAAATCTATTTTTTTTGCATTGGCTTTGTCTGAGATTAGGATAGCTACCCTTGCTTCTTTTTTTTAACTTCAGTTAAATCAAAATATATACTGCACTATTATTTTAGCTTTGTTCTGTGTATATGTATCTGCTTCAAATGTGTTTCTTGTAACCAACATACTGTAGGATTGTAGTTTTTAATCCACTCTGCTATTTGCTTCCACTTTATGGGAGAGTTCATCCTATTCACATTCACAGTTATGATTACTGTCTTTCTCTCCATTCTATGAGCCCCCTGCCCCATCTGTACATTTCTCTCTCCTTTCACCATTTCTCTCCTCACCAGTGTTTTGCTTCTGACCATTGACTCCCTCAATCTAACCTTTCTTCTATCAGCCCCTTCCCTTTTTCTTACTAATTCTTCCCTCCCTTCTACCCAACCCATCCTTTTTCTTTCTTCTTTCTTACCCCACTTCCCTACAGGGTAGGATAGATTTCTATAACCAACTGAATGTGTATGTTTGGCTCTTTGAGCAAAATCTGATGAGAGTGAGTTTGAAGCAATGCTCAACCCCTTCCCTTTGCCCCTCTACTGTATTAGGTCTTTGTGACTCTTCAAATGATGTAATTTACCCTATTCTGCCTCTCCCTTTCCTCTTCTCCCAGTACAATCTTATTTTTTTTCATCCCCAATTAATTATTTTTTAATCATCACATCAAAGTCAAATTATACCCATGCCTTCTATCTATGTATACCTCTTCTAGCTGCCCTAATAAATATATAGTTCTCAAGAGTTATAAGTATCATCTTCCTTTATTGGGATGTAAACAATTTAACCTTATTGAATAACTTTTTTTAATTTCCTGTTTACCTTTTTATGCTTCTCTTCAGTCTTTATTTGAAGATTGAATTTTCTGTTCAGCCCTGTTTTTCCCCCAATTATGAATGATTAAACATCCCCTATCATATTGAATGTCCATATTTTACCCTGAAGATTATGCTCAGTTTTCCTAGCTACTTGATTCTTGGTTGTAATCTAAGCTTCTTTGTCTTATGGAATATCATATTCCAAGTTCTCTGATACTTTAATGTAGAAGCAGCTAATTCCTGCATAATCCTGATTGTGGTTTGATGATATTTAAACTTTTTCTTTCTTGCTGCTTGCAGGATTTTCTCCTTCACTTGATAATTCTGGAATTTTGCTATAATAATCCTTGGAGTTTTCATTTTGGGATCTCTTTCAGGAGGTAATTGGGGATTCTTTCAATGACTATTTCACCTTCTGTTTCTAGGATACATGGGCATTTTTCTTTGATAATTTCTTGAAAAATGATCCAGGCTGTTTTTGATCATGGCTTTCAGTTAGCTCAATAATTCTTGCATCATCTTTCACGGATCTATTTTACATGTCAGGTGTTTTTCCAAAGAGGTATTTTATAATTTCTTCTGTTTTTTTTCATTCTTTTGATTTTGTTTCAAGGATTCTTGATGTCTCATAGAGTTGTTAGCTTTCATTTGCCCACTTTTAATTTAAAGGAATTATTTTCTTCAGTTAACTTTTGTATCTCCTTTTCCATTTGGCCAATTCTTCTTTTTAAGGAGCTATTTTCTTCAGTCATTCTTTGTACTTTCTTTTGCAAGCTTATGACTCTCTCTTGCATACCTCTCATTTCTTTTCCCAGTTATTCTTCTCTCTCTTATTTTTTTCAAATTTTTTTCTTGACCTCTTCTAAGAAGGTTTTTGGGCTTGCAAAAAATTCCTATTCCTCTTTGACATTTCAGATTTAGGTATTTTGACAGGTTGTCCTCTTCTGAGTTTGTGTTTTGATCTTCCCTGTTTCCATAGAAACTCTCTATAATAAGTTCTCTATAATAAGCTTTTGCTTTTAGCTCATGGTGTTTGTCTATTTTTTGGCTATTTTGGTTGAATTCTGCTTCTGGGGAATAGGGGGCACTGTCCCAAGCTTCTTGTGCTAGTGGTCAGGGGCCTGGTCACTGACTTTGTGCCTTGGGACCTCAGGTGCTGGGGTCTGGAAGCTATTGTGATCTCTTAGTTTTCTTGGTGCTGAGCTGGGGTGCTAGTGGTGGTGTCTTGTGTGTGCTGAGGCCAGGTGGGGTTTTTTTCTGCATTTCTCCAGGGGCTACACTGAAGCATGTGAAGGTCTGGTCACTGGAGGACTCCTGTCAGGCTTTGCCAAAACATACTGAGGTCCACCTGCTGGAGGATACCTGCCTGCCTGGGACTACAATGAAATACATTCTGGTTCTTCGAGCTGGAGTCTGGTGGTTCACCCTGGCTATGTTAAGGCCCATCGGTAGTCCTGGTATTGGCATTTGCCTGCTCTACCAAACTGGGGCTCAGGATTTCCCCCAGTTTGCTGAGGTGTATCTTGCTGTTGGCTTCCTTGGATGCTTCTTGTCCTAGAATGCACTCCACTTTTACTGGAATGAGATGGACCTTTTTTGTTGATCCTCCAACTCTCTAGGGCTAAAAGACTGCTCTATATTTCTACTGACTCCACTGTTCCAGGATTCATTCTGTGGTGCTATTTCATAGTTTTTTGAGGATAATTATGGGAGAGCTAGAACAACTTACTGCTTACTCTGACATTTTGGCTCCTGGAAGTCCTTTACCTTTCAACATTCTAAAAAATCATTCAGGGTCACTAGGAATGAGTAAAATTATCAATATCCTTTGAAGGATAATATGATGTAATGTAAGAGAACCTTACAACTCTAACCCTTAATGAAGTTACTTATGAAGAAACAGACCAGCGACGTAATGAGACTCACTGGTTAACCCAAGTAGTAAGTAAAAGGTACAGTTTTGATGCAGGTTCTCTGACTATAAATCTAAAGTTCTTTCTACTTTACCAGACTTGGAAAGTGGACTATCAGTGATGCAAATAGCATATTAACTCTGAAGGGAAATGAATAGAATAAAGCCAATGAATCCATTAGAAAGTGTTAATAAGACATTTAGCCTTTGATGACTTTTAAAAGATAGCAGAAGATCTAGTTTCCACTTGGATTGGGCTTATTTAATTTTTTTCTAGTAAAAAAGGCAGAGAGGTAGTAGTTCTCTTCAATGTGTCATTTTCAGAGGGGGTTCATTGCCTCAAGGATCTGTGGTTTCCTAGATGTCAGACAGAGACCATGCCTGGTCTATAACATATAATTCTTAGATATTATTCCCAGTTTCTTGGGACTCAGATAGAATGACTTACATTGTCACATAGCTAGTATGAATCATAGACAGGAACTGAATCCAGATCTTGTGATTTTCAGTTACAACAATCTATCCAAAAAAATCATACTGCTTCTCTGCACAGTTATAGCTATTCCCCTCTATAAATAGCAAGTATTCTACTTATTGCCAGTAATAGTAAAAAAAAAAGTTTAAAAAATTTCAGATTGTCATAATTTTTTTTGTTAAGGAATCTAACAGAAAGAGCAATGTACTAAGTTTCGGCCTGGCTTACTTCCTACCTTAGTCCATTAACTGAATGTGCCTCTTCTCTGTCTTTATTGCCATATTATTTTGGCCAAGCAGTTATCATTTCAAAAATAGATTTTTATAATAGCCCCATCACATGCTCTTTCTAACCCCAGGTTTTTTGTCTCCTACTCTTTCTTTTTTATTTATATTTATTTATTTATTTATTCATTCATTTATTTACTCATTCATTCATTAATTCATTTATTTATTTACTCGCTTACTTATTTGTCTTTAGTTTTAAAAAATTCACTTTTATAAGATTTTGAATTCTAAATTTTTCCCTCTCTCTACCCTCTCTCCTCCCCAAGATGACATGCAATTGATAAAGGCTATGCATGTACAATCATATTAAATATATTTCTACATTAGCCAAGTTGTAAAGAATAAATCAGAAGAAAAGGGAAAAACCACAAGAAAAAAAGAGAGAAAATAATATGCTTAGCATTTAGACTCCATAGTTCTTTCTCTGGAGGTGGACAGCATTTTCCATCATGAGTCTCTTGGAACTGTCTTAGATCATTGCATTTCTGTGAAGAGCTAAGTCTATCAAAGTTGGTCATTGCATTTTGTTGCTGTTACTGTGTCCAATGTTCTCCATATTTTCTCTAGGCTAGAGCACCTTACACAGATTTAAGCACATATTAACTACTGTATAATCTTATGGCCTAACTTGACATATAGAAAATGGAATTTTATTTATGGATTCATCTTGAAATATAGTAGAAAGGACACTAGACTAGAAGTCTAGAGAACTAAATCTTACCATTTTTGATACTATGTTTCTTTTTGACCTTAACTAATGAATTTCATCACTGTGGGCCTCATTTTCCTCATCTATAAAATGGGAATTTAAACTGTACGATATCTATATCTCTTATATGCATCATGCTCTATGCATGGGTCTATTTCTCACTTTAAAAAACAAATTACTAATATATTTTGGACTTGAGTTCTCTGAGTTCACATTTGAGGGCTGAGCAAGGGTGGCTACCCTGAGAAGCCAGTCTCGCTCACTGCCACAAGGACACCTCACTGAAATCCCCATGAAACTGAACAATTTCCATATCAGCAGCTTCTCCTTGGCTGCATTTGTTATGCTAATAAAGTGGTGTGGTTTTTCTTAGCAGATCTGTGGGCATCTGCCAGCCTGTGACTGAAGACTCTATTGGAAGAAATAACTTAGTAAGCACAATTCAGGAGACTGACAACCAGCTCTGGTTTCCATTCATAGCTGCATTGAAGTTACTACCACACTTGGGTAAAGGATGTTAGCACCACTGAACCAGGATGTGCACAAAATTGCATCAGGCTTGTTACTTATCAAAGATCAGCCCAAAAGAGGAAAAGACAAATTGGATCATGAGTTTCTGTGCTGGAGGTTGGGTTTTAGAAATGTAATAGGGAAGGGAGAGAGAAGAGGTAGGGAAAAGAAAGGGAAAAGGAAAGCAAGAGAAACAAAATAGGGGAGATTTTATAACTAACCTAAGTGCAAAAAAAAAAAAGTTCTGGGCCTTTTCTAACTGAGTCTTGTAGGAAATTAAGAGATCATGGGGAGGCATAGAGAACCCAGAATATGTGTCTTTGCCAGGTCGAGTAACCAGCCAATACAGTAAATTTTATAATGCGTGGAGATTTGGAAGATGTATAAAGGTTGAAATAAAGGTTGAAAATATAGAAAGGGTCCATATTCTGAAGAACTGTCATTGGCAAATAGAGGCCTTTTCATTTGATCCTCCAGAACCCTTCCAAGGACTGGGAACCAACTTGCCAAGAAGAGGTTGTAGTGCTGTATCTGATCTTTCAGACACATCAAGACAAAGGAGTGAATGGCCCTTCCTAGGTCTGGGAATTAAGTCACCAAGAAGAGATATCTCGGGCACATCAAAACTTTGGAGTGAATGACCCTCCCCCCAGTTTGGTTCATCACCTGAGCAGAGCAAGCAAGCAGGAATGGTTCATCTTGATGAACATAACAATATAGGGGAGGTAAATATGGACAGAGGCAAATATCAGCAGAACTGAAGGAAAAAAGGGACTCCTTTTCTCCTTCAGTTGGATGAAGTTAAGGAAAGTGACCAGACTTCTGAGTGCCATAGCCAGGAAGCTACTTCTCCCATTCCTCAATCCCTTTTTCTAACAGGGATTCAGTGACCTCTCAGTCACTTTCAACTCTTAGGACAGTGCCCCAGATATCCAGTAGGGGCTACCAACTCATTCAAATCTACTGTGCATACTTGGCGGGCTCCAGGAACCAGGTCTGCTCTACCCATTGGTTCCTTCAGAAAAAGAACACTTTCATACCTACTGGAGGCTTCAAGGAGAGGTGTCCATGGGATATAGTCTATGGTACTCCTAAAGGGCTCCCAGAATTCACCCCCTAGGGAAGGGGATCAAAATCTAATAGATGTGGGGAAATTCAGTGAACATCAAAATTACTTGGCATTGGTTGTAAAATAGAGAAATAAATAATGGAAAAATTATAATTCTCCTAAACTCAATTCTAATTTTCCTAAGCAGGGGAAAATTAGAAATACTGGATAATAACCCATTGTCCAATAAGTCAGAAAACATAAAGAGGAGTTCCCTATTTGGAAAAAAATCTTTCAAGAAAACTGTAAAACAGTCTGGCAGAATTAGGTTTAGATCAGCACCTTATGCCATTCTGAATGGATACAATGATATTAAATATCATACCATAAAAATAGAAGAGAAACATCAAATACTTCTCACAGCTATGGGTAAGAGATATATTCTTATCTAAACAAGAGATAAAAGCAATTACAAAAGACAAAGTAGATAATGTGATTACATGAAATTTCATTTGATTTTTATTTGAGTACATGAAATTGAAAAGATTCTGCACAAATAACAGTAATATAGTTAGGATAAGAAGGGAAGTGGTGTGTTGAATGGGAAAAATGTTTGCATCAAATTTCTCTGATAAACTTTTAGTGTCCAAGATATATAAATTATAGATGATAAATATATAGATAGTTCTAAAATTATGAAGACAGTTCCCAAAATAATTGCCAACTATAAATAAGCCGTATGAAGGAATGCTCCAAATCACTAATAGCAAGACAAAAAAAAAAAGATGGGGATAGTCATGGTTGTAGGAGTTGTGGGAAGATAGGCACATTAATACATTGTTGGTGGAGCTATAAATCTGTAGAATCATTGGAAAGCAATTTTGAAATTGTGTGGGACAAGACGACCCTTGCCCCAAATAAAATAAGCAGATACATTTCTAAGTAAAGACAGGAAAGATTTATTATACAATCTCACAAGAAGGGGACGTCATCACAGTTAGAGGCAGTCTGGTGGGAGAGGTCAAAATGTAGGAGGCAAAAAGCTGGTTTATATACCCAAATTCCCCAAATCCCCCTCCCTTTGTCTTGTACTGTTCCCATTAATTAGGAAATAAGGCACACAATCTAACCACAAAAGAATTTGCTGGTGCTGCAGGTGCGGTGTAAGTAAGATCAAAAAGCAGAAGGTACATATCTTGCAAATGAGAAACAGACAAATTATGTCATCAGTATTATAACAAGAGAAATGTCAACTCCCTTAATATAGCCAAAATATGGATGTGAAAACAGACAATATCTCATGAATAATGGGAGATATTAGGGACTTTTGGGTCATGATGACCCTTCTATTGGTTCCAGGGAGGTAGGAAATATCCTATACGTCATGGGGGTTTTGGAACATGATGCCCAGTCTATAGGTCCCAGTAAAATTTCTAAAACTGTACTTGTGCTGGTCAAGGGGAAACTAAGTATATGGTCAAGTTTAAGGAACATGTATTTTCCCTTCCCACATATTAGCTAAGCTCGGCAAAACCTGCAGCTCATGAGCAGGGGAATAGAGCAAGTATCTCAGGCTAAGTGGTAAGTCTTTGGTGCTTTACTATAATTCCATTCAGATCTCTGGGATTTCTGAGTTGTTACCTGAGAAGTTTCACTTGCCCCACACAAAATGATGCAAGTATAGTGACTAAAATTTTCATACCCCTTAACTAAGGTATTCCACCACTAGGCCTTTGCTTCTGGGAGATATTGATAAGGAGAAAGTACACATATACACCAAAATATTTGTTGCAGCACTGTAAGTGATAACAAAGAATTAGAAACAAGAAAGATTCCACTGATCAAGGAATAATTAAATTAATTATAGAACATGAAAGTAGCAGAATAATACTGTGATCTAAGAAAAGATAAATGTGATGTATAAGAGAGTAGCATAGAAAGATAATGTACAAACCAGCAAAACTGAGTATCATGTTTCAGGGGAACATATGGTCATTCAGTGGAATAGAGAACTTTCAAGCATTCTTGATGAAAAAACCAGAGCTGAATAGAAAATTTGACATTCAGATACAAGAAGCAAGAGACCCATGAGAAGGGAAACAGGGAAAAGAAATCAAAAATAACTTATCAAAGTTGAACTATTTACATTCCTACATGGAAAAACAATAATTGTAACTGAGGAAACTTTTCTCAGTATGAAAATAGTTGAAGGGAATAGAAATATATATATTTCTTTTTTTATTTTTTTATTTTAAAAATTCATTTATTTTTTTAATTGTATAAATATTTATTTGTTTTTTTATATTTGAATATTTGATTTTAAAACTTTCAGTTCCAGATTCATTCCCTTCCCCTCCTTGCCACCCACCCCCACTGGGGGAACAAGCAGTTCAGTGTAGGTTGTACATGTGTGGCCAATGCAAAACAATAACATAGTAGATGTATTGTAAAAGACTGACTATTTTTCCCTCCCTCCTATCCCACCTCCCACTTGTTCTATTCTCTACTTTGATTCTGTCCCTTTTCAAAAGTGGGTGCTTCAAACTTCCCTCCCCCCCAGCCTGCCCTCCCTTCAATCATCCCCCCTCACATCCCCTTCCCCCCCTATTCTCCTGGAGGGTGAGATCCCCTATTTAGTGTGTATTTCCCTCCCTTCTCAAGCCAGATTCAATAGGAATAAGGTTGACCTATTCCCTTTTGCCTTCCTATTCTTCCCCTCCATTGTAACCATTTTCCCTTGCCTCTTCTGTATGAGATAGTTTGCCCCACTCTGTCTCTCCCCATCTCCTCCCATTATATTCCTCTCACCTCTTAATTTCACCTTTTAAGTATCATCCCTTCCTGTTAAATTGGTCCCTGCCCTCTATCTATGTATACCTGTAAACATATATATACACATTCACATATGTATTCATATGCCCGCATACCCTCATATAAAGACATATATATATTTCTAATCCCTTCAACTATTGAGAAAAGTTTCATAGGTTACAATTATTGTTTTTCCATGTAGGAATGTTAATAGTTCAACTTTGGCCAGGTGGCTCAGCGAGCAAGAGCACCGGCTCCAGTGCCGGGACGACCCGGATCAAATCTGGGCCCAGAGACCCAGCACCACACCCAGAAACAACAACTGGCCATGCAACCCCGAACAAGCCACTCAACCCCGAATACTTCAAACAAAAAAATAGTTCAACTTTGATAAGTTCCTTATGATTTCTTTTGCCTGTTTACCTTCTCATGCTTCTCTTGCTTCTTGTATCTGAATGTCAAATTTTCTATTCAACTCTGGTTTTTTTCAGCAAGAATGTTTGAAAGTCCTCTATTCCAATGAATGACCATATTTTCCCCTGAAACATGATACTCAGTTTTGCTGGGTAGGTGACTCTTGGTTTTAATCCCAGATCCCTTGACCTCCGGAATATCACATTCCAGGCCCTTCGATCCCTCAGTGTAGAGGCTGCCAGATCCTGGGTTATCCTGATTGTGTTTCCACAATATTCAAATTGTTTCTTCCTGGCTGCTTGTAATATTCTCTCCTTGATCTGGGAATTCCGGAACCTTGCTATAATATTCCTAGGAGTTTTCTTTTTGGGATCTTTTTCAGGAGGTGATCGGTGGATTCTTTCAATCTCTATTTTGCCCTCTTGTTCTAAAACATCAGGGCAGTTTTCTTTGAGGACTTCCTGGAGGATGCTTTCCAGGCTCTTACTTTGGTCATGGCTCTCAGGCAGTCCAATAATTTTTAAATTGTCTCTCCTGGATCTATTTTCCAGGTCAGTAGTTTTTCCCATGAGGTATTTCACATTGCCTTCTATTCTTTTATTTGTTTGGATCTGTTTGACCGCATCTTGATTTCTCATAAAGTCATTAGCTTCCATTTGCTCCAATCTAATTCTGAAGCAATGATTCTCCTCAATGAGCTTTTGAGATTCTTTTTCCATCTGACAAATTCGACTTTTTAAGGCATTCTTCTCCTCATTGCCTTTTTGAGCCTCCTTTGCCATTTGAGTCAGTCTGTTTTTTAAGGTATTATTTTCTTCAGTCAGGCTGTTGACTCTCATTTCATAATTTTCTTGCATTGTTCTCATTTCTCTTCCCAATTTTTCCTCCACTTCTCTTATCTGCTTCTTAAGGTCTTCTATGGCCTGTAACCAGCTTGTATTTTCCTTTGAAGCTTTTGGTGCAGGAGTTCTGACTTCACTGTTTTCCTCCTGTTCCATGCCTTGCTCCTTCTTATCCCCAAAATAGGAGTGTAATGTTGGAATCTTCTGTCTGCTTTGTTTCCTTTGCCTGCTCATTTTGCCACTGAATGATTTGACTTTTGGGCTTTTTGCCACAGTAGAACTCGCCACCAGACAGGGGAGTTTTCGTCCCAAATGCTGGGGTTTTCTCAGCTGCCGGAGGTATTAGATGGGTGTCCTCTCTGAGGTCTCCACATGCTCTGGCAAGCTGGACACACACCCCAGGACCTCCACCCTAGACTGCAATCCAGATCCAAGCAGGTTAAAGCAAGTGCGATGACCCCTCAGACTGGTACTTGGTCCCCCTACACTCTGCAGGCCAGGAGATGAAGCCGCCACATGGTGCTGGCAGGCTGTGCCCGCGTCTCAGTGGTTTCTCGCTCCAGGGGTAAAAGCCACGCACTCCCACTTCCTGGGTCCCAAAGTCCAGACTGCACTGGCCTCTCACCTTGTCCTTCGCATCTATGTATTGATAAATCTGGAAATGGCCACAGCTGCTGCTGATCTGGAGTCCCTCTGGCTGGTGGCTGGTCAGGCCCGCTCTGGGGCTAAAGCCTTGGTGTGGTGCTGGGCTCGGCTCCCAGAGCGCTGTGCTGGCCGATTCCTGCTGGCCTGCCGGGCTGTCCTCAGCGGGAGGTTAGCTTCTCTGTGTCATTTTGTGGGTTCTGCAGCTCCTAAGTTCATTTAGAGTCCCCTTTTTACATGGATTGGGGAGGGTGGAAGCTGGAGCCGCGGGAAGGTCGTGCTTCTACTCCGCCATCTTGGCTCCGCCCCCAGCCAAAATATATATATTTCTGTCTATATAGGAGGCTATATGGGCATTATGAATACATAAGTGAATGTGTGTATACATACATTATTACATATTATATTACCCATGTTTACAGGTATATATATATAGAGGGCACAGGACCAATTTAATAGGAAGGGATGATACTTAAAAGGTGAAATTGAGAGGTGAAAGAGGAATATAATGAGAGGAGATGGGGAGAGATAGATTGGGGTAGACCATCTCATATAGAAGAGGCAAGGGGAAATGGTTACAATGGAGGGGAAGAAAAGGAAGGCAAAAGGAAATGGGTCAACGTTACTCTCATTGAATTTGGCTTGGGGAGAGAATGACATACACACTAAATAGGGTATCTCACCATACAGGAGAGTAGGGGGGAAGGGGTTGAGAGGGGGGATAATGAAAAGGAGGGCAGCCTGGGGGGGAGGGAAGTTGGAAGCACCCACTTTTGAAAAGGGACAAGATCAAAGTAGAGAATAGAACAAGTAGGAGGTGGGATAGGAGGGAGGGAAATATAGTCAGTCTTTTACAATATATCCACTATGGAAATGTTTTGCATAGCTACTCATGTACAACCTATACTGAATTGCTTATCTTACCAGTAAGGGTGGGTGATAAGGGAGGAAGAGAATGAATCTGGAATTCAAAGTTTCAAAATCATATGTTTAAAAATATATAAATACTATTATTAATATTATTTTACATGTAACTGGGAAATAAGATATACAGGCACTGGGGCATAGAGATCCACTGTGCTCTACTGGAAAAGTCAAAAGGGGTATGGGAGAAGATATGGGAGAGAGCAGATTGGACGAGGGGATATCCAGTGGGATCACTATTTTTGGGTGGTGGGTAGAGAAAAAACAGGGAGAAAATTTGTAGCTCAAAATGTGGGGGAAATGAATGATGTAAACCAGAAGGTAATAAAGCATTTGATTTTGAAAAAAAAATAATGTGCAAATTCATGCAGAGCTAAGACAGTAGCTGTAACAATGTAAAAAAAAAAATACAACATAAACAGAATGAAGCCTCCTCACATTGTCCCTATCAAAAGTGAATGTTAAAAAATCTCTCTGTCTGTCTCTCTCTCACACACACACAAACACATACACACAATAAGCGTGGTCATGGGGCTCAAAAGAAGATATATGAGAAGACATTATACTCACCCCCAAACTCACCATATTGAAGGCCAGATGTCCACAAGTGCTACACTGTGAACATGTTTTCAGATTTCTTTTCAATATATTGATCATTTATGATGATTTTTCCCTGTCTTTAAAAAAATGTTACTTGTTAAATTGGATGGCTCTCTGGGAGAGGTAAAGGAGAATGGTACTGTGGAAAACTATGAATGACATGAAAAAAAGTAACAAAATTTTTAAAAAAAAGAAAGTTATTGGTTGTGGTAAGAGTTGTAGATATTTAGGGGCGGTCAGGTGGCTCAGTGAGTAAGAGCACTGGCTCCAGTGTCAGGATGACCTGGGGATCAAATCTGGTCTCAGATACTTAGCACCACACCCAGAAATAATTGGCCATGTAACCTTGAGCAAGTTACTTAACCTCAATTGCTTTATTAAAAAAACGAGTTGTAGATATATGCTAATCAATATACTTAGCAGAGCTGGATCAAGGCAAAGCATGTGGAATCATCCTTTCTGTCCATGCTCTACTTTCAATTTCTTTTAACTATGACACCTTATGAGTGCCACTTCCTGCCCTGTGCACCCAACACCTGAAATATTTTCTCCATCTTGTCCTTTATCCCAACTCTTGATATATTATAAGCATAAAATATCAAGGCTAGAGTAGACATGAAGAGATTATATAGTATAACAATTAACTGAACAGGAATCTCCACTATGGCATTCTACTTGCCCAATTCCATTTTTTTATGAATTATTTTCTTCATTTAGCTTTTTTCCTCCTTTTCCATTTGACCAATTTTATTTTTAAGGAGTTTTCTTCAGTGAATTTTCTTCCAATTTGTCAATTGTATTTTTAAAGGAATTGTTCAATTTTTCTTCTATCTCTCTAATTTTACTTTTAAAATTCTTCTTGAGTTCTTTCAAGAAGGCTTTTGGTTTGAGACCAGTTCATATTTCCCTTTGAAGTTTCTCAGATGTGGTTATAGTGACAATTCTGTCCTCTTCTGAATTTGTGTTTTGATCTTCCCTGTCCCCATAAGTAAGAATCTATGATCTTTGCTTTTCTAAATTGCTTTTTGTTCATTGTGGTTGCTTTTTCCTGGGTTTTAAAGTGAATCTCTGCTTCTGGGGCACAGGGGGCTCTGTCCCATGCTTCTTGTGCTGGAGGCTAGGGGCCTGGTTACTGGTTTTGTGTTCTGTGGCCTCAGGTTCTGGCAGGTAGAAGCCGTATAATGCTGTGACTTACCTGATGCTGAGCTGAAGCTGTTGGTGGTGGCATGTGTGTACAGATGCCAGGTGTGGTCTTTCTGCATTTCCCCTGGGTTACACTGAAGCTCATGGGATGAGGTGTGGGGGTAGGGGTGGTTTGACTGCTGGAGGTCTCCTCATCCCCAGGGACTGGACTAAAGCAAGGCCCATCCATGGTGAAAGTGGTGGTTTACTGTGCTGATATCTGCCGATTCCCCTGGCTGGGGGGTTGTTTGAACTTGATGGCCCCACCAGCCTGGGGCTCAGGATCTCCTGCTAGTTTGCTGAGGTGGGGCTTTCTACTGGCTTGCCTGGATGCTCCCCTCCCTCATACTGTATTGGTTCCCTTCAGCCATAGCAAGAGGGATCTTTGCTGTTAATCCTACAAGCCTCATGAGCTAAAAAACAAAAACTGCTGTACCCTATCTGTTGACTCTACTGTTCCAGGATTTTTCTTGGAGTGATATTTTCTAGGGTTTTTTGAGTAATTCAAGTTTTTCAGTAATGGAGAGTGAGAGTATCTTACTGCTTACTCTGTCATCTTAGCTCCTGGAAGTCTCCCACTATGACCTTCTTAAGAAGAAATCATCCACTCTACATTTTAATACCTCCAGTGATGAGGGGACACACTCTCTCTGGAGGCCCCTTATTTGGTATGGCTCTAATTTTTAGGAAATCTGCCCAATTTTCCAAACCAAACTTTGCCTTTTTTTTTCTCATTACACCAGGAAACACTGGGGATATAATTGAAAGAGAATGAGTCTGAAACTAACTTTGTATGGTCAAATAAGTCTTTCAGCAAATAGCCTGATTCATCCCCTACAAAAAATGATAGTTAACCGTGTTTTATTGACTGCTTGGGTGGTTAAAAAGGATCAAATGAGGTAAAACATGTAAAAATACTCTGAAAACTAAAGAAAGTGCCATATTAATGGTAACTAATAATGTTCTGAGTTCTGCCCTCTGTGGACAAAAAGAGCAAGTCTGACTCTTCTTCCACACAACTGCCTTTCCATTATTTGAAGCTATTATGTCACTTCCAAGTCTTTTGGTTTGAGAATAATGGAATCACAGAATATCACTACTGGAAGGAGCATCAGAGATTACCCAGCTTAATCTTTACCTTGTCAAAAATCCCTTCATAGTACCCTCTGCAAGTGTTTGTTCAGTCTCTACTTAAAAATCTCTAGTGAGTGGAGACATGGGATCTCTCAAAGCAGACCATTCAATTCAGAGAGCTTAGGAAGCAATTATTTACATTTAGCCTAAATCTTTGTCTTGTCACAACCTACCACTGGAAACCAGTCCTGCTGTCTAAGATGAAGCAAATCAAAATTTATATCTCTTGCACACAGTAGTTCTTCAAATGCTTGAAGACTGCTCTAAAATCTCCATGAAGAGGATCATCCCCAGTTACTTCAGTAGCATCTCTGATGGCATAGTCTCTAATTCTAAAATTAAACTGGTTACCCTGATCTGGGTGTACTGCAATTTATCTGTGCCATTAATAATGTAACACGTACAAGTTTTAACACACTACTCCAGACGCGGTTTGATAAGGACAAAGTACAGAGGGGATATCAATTCCATTACTCATTCTGGAGAGAGAGAGAGACAGAGAAAGATGAGAGACAGAGACAGAGAGAAGAGACAAAGAGGGAGTTATACATAGATATAAACATCTCTCTCTCTCTCTCTCTCTCTCTCTCTCTCTCTCACCCTCTCTCCCACTTTTTCTTTCTCTCTCTCTCTCTCTCTCTCTCTCTCTCTCTCTCTCTATATATATATATATATATATATATATATTTCTCATTCACTACTTCTTAATAACTCTTACTTTTTAATATGCTGTAGCCTCTTCACATCCACCCTGTGCCTCTCTTTTGTCTTTTCAGTGATTCTCAATTCTAGTTTTTCAGAGAGAGTCATGCCCCATCAGTCTCAGACATATATTTTTTTCTTTTTGTATTTAAGTTTATTTATTTTTAGTTTTCAACATTCATTTCCACAAGATTTTGAGTTACAATTTTTTTCTCCCCATCTTTCTCCTACCCCCACCCTAAAATAGCAAGCCTAGTGAATACCCCTTCCCCTAATCTGTTCTCTTTTATATCCTCCCCTTTACCCCCCCCCTAACTTTCTAGTAGGGCAAGATGGCTTTCTATACCCCAGTGCCTGTATATCTTATTTCCTAGTTGCATGTGAAAAACATTTTTTAAATATATTTCTTTTTAAAACTTTGAGTTTCACATTTTTTTCCTTCTTCCCTCCTCACCCACCCCGACTGGGAAGATAAGCAATTCAATATAAGTTGTGCATGTGTGGTTACCCAAATCATTTCCACAGCTATTATATTGTGAAAGACTAACTGTATTTCCCTCCATCTTATCCCTCCCCCCACTTATTGTATTTTCTACTTTGACCCTGTCCCTTTTCAAAAATGTTTGCTTCTAACTACCCTCTCCCCCAATTTGCCCTCCCTTCTATCATCCCCCTCTTATCCCTTACCCCCTTATTTTCCTGCAGGGTAAGACACCCAATTGAGTGTGTATATTACTCCTCCCTTAAGACAAATTCAATGAGAATAAGGTTGACCCCTTCCCTTTCACCTTCCCGCTCTTCCCCTCCATTGTAACAGTTTTCTCTTGCCTCTTTTATATGAGATAATTTACCCTAATCTATCTCTTCTCCTTCTCCCAATAAATTCTTCTCTTCTTAATTTTATTTTCAGATCTCATCCTGTACCCTCCTATGATCTGTGGGCCAGGAGCTCCTGAGGCAGCCATGTGATGGCTGGATAGCCACTGCGCCTCCATCCCTTCTTGCCTGTTTCAACAGAGTTCCACACTTACCTTTGGCGTTTATGGTTTGAGAAGTCTGGAAACTGCCGCAGCTGCTAGTGATTCACTCTCCTGAAGTATTCTCCAGCCACCGCTGAGTGGGACTACCCTGACACAGGCTGTGAATGGCTTCCAGTGCGCTGGCATAGACCTTTCCTGTCAGCCTGCCAGGCTGTCTTCAGTGGGAGATTTCTTTCTCTGTGTCAATTTTTGGGTTCTGTAGCTTTAAAATTTGTGTAGAGTCATTTTTTTTTACAGGTATTGGAAGTGCTTGGAGCCAGAGCTCATGCCAAGTTTGTGCTTCTACTCTGCCATCTTGGCTCTGCCTCTCAGACATATATTATTGCTGGAAAAAGTATCAGTAGTAAAAAATATGGGCCTGAATTTCAGGGAAAAAAAAAGTTTGAGGTCAATAAAAGAACAATGGAATTTCCCAAATGCAATCCAGCCCATTTTCTACTTTCCTGCTTCTGATCAATTCAGAAACAATAACACAAACACATAAAATGCATTGTTTTGTATTATAGTTACTTCATTCCATACCCCATAATGGTCTATCAGGTCTATGGAGAGCATGGATAGTCAGTAATCTTTGTACCTCTTCCAAAATCTAACACATTCCTCTGCAGAGAACAGCACCTCAGTTCATGTTGGTTGAAGATGGAAGAAATAAGTTCAATTCATCTTTCAGAAAACAGTATTAGTATTCTGAAAGTACACAATTCTGATATACTGACAATTAGAAATGTCCAAATGAGTCTAGACAGTTATGTCTCCCTCATGGATTTTCCTGTAATCTTTGGAAAGGGTTTATAAGACCTCCTTGTTCTGCAAATTAAATAATAATTAATTACTGGGGTGGCTAGGTGGCACAGTGAGTAAAGCACTGGGCCCAGAGTCAGGAGGACCTGAGTTCGATTCTGGCCTCAGACACTTAACATACAAAAACTAGCCATGTAAACTTAGGCAAGTTACTTGAGCCCAATTGCCCTCCATAAAGACAAAAATAATAATAATAATAATAATAAATTAATTACCCTTTGTATAAATCTAATGTTTGATTGGAACTAATGAATTCATTTACATTTGGTAATGGGATATACTTTTGAATTCTCCATATACCAAGCATCCTTTAAGTTTAAGAGAGCTACAAGGTTAGTGTTAGAGGTGGGCCTAATACTATAATGCTCTTCCCTCTCATTTTGATACTGCAATCAGATGAAACACTAGCAAGTCATTGAATAGTTCTCATGGAAGATTTACTTAATCTTGACACAGCTAGGACATGTAGCCAGGTTAGAGTGTCACTTACCTTCATTGTTTGCTCTCCTTCTTGTCTCTCTCTCCATGTAAATACAATCTGGTTATCAGAGCAAGGTATGGTGACTTGAAGTGTCTCAAATGGTCTTCACATATCCCCAAAGTCAGAGGAGGCCTGACTCTATCTGGGTGGAACTTTTTATGCCCTTAGATGACTAGGAAATTGTGTCAAGGGAGGCAAGGGAACCCCAAGGACATCTTTGTTGCCTTTTAAGGGAAACATCCCTGTTACAAGAATGAAGGAAAAGAGGTGAGTGTAATTCAGGTTTAGGGGAAGAGTGGGGAATAATGGGTTTTCCCAATGTTGTGGGAAAATTTTGGCAGATATTAGGATGGAAAAGAGGAAGAAAACATTGAGAGACAATGAATCAATCATTCAACAATCAACAACCATTCATTAAATTTCTACCCTGTGCCAGAAATATGCTAGGTGCTGAGGATAAGAAGAGAAAGGTAAAACATTGTTGGTCCTGGAGAAGTTTATATTCAATTTTGGGGGAAATGTACAGGTAAAGAAGTATATAAAATAATTACAAGGGGAAAGGGCATGAGAAACTAGAGGGATTGGGAAAGCTGAAATGAGGATGAAGTATAATCCAGGCATGAAAATGATCCATTGTAAAGGCACAAATGTAAGAAGGCAGAGTGCCACATATGAGAAAAATTCAGAAATGCAGATTGACTGGCCTATAGAGAATTCAAAGGAGAGCAATGTGTAAAAAAGAAGGCTGGGTTAGCATGGGCTTTGAATTCCAAAAAAAAAAAAATGCATTCATATTTGATTGTAAAAGTAACAGGGAACTTCTGCAGTTTATTGGGAAATGCAGTGATATGGATAAACATGCACTAGAAAATTGCTCTGGAAGTCATATATAGAATGAATTGTATGAGGTAGAGACTTGAAGCAAGGGTCTAGTACTCCAATATCCAGGTGAGATGTAATGAGGGCTTAAATTACGATGGCAATTGTATGTAGGGGATGAGGGAGAAGATGATAAATGTTAGAGATGTTGTGGGATCTAAAACAAGAAGTTTGATAAATGTCTGTATAAGTGGTGTGAATGAGAGTGAGCAGTCAAGAATAACACAGAGTGCGGGTGGCTAGGTGGCACAGTGAGTAAACCTCCAGCCCCAGAGTCAGGAGGACCCGAGTTTGGTTATGGCGTCAGACACTTAACACCCACACACAAAAACTAGCCTTGTAACCTTGGGCAAGTTGCTTAACCCCAACTACCCTCCAAAAGGCAAAAAAAAAAAAGAGAATAATGTAGATGTTAAGGACTTGGGTGACTAGAAGTATGGATCCCCTCTTTCCATCATTACAGTTGATAATTTTGTTTCTTAATTCACTTAAAAAATTGAGGCTATTAACCCCCCTCTTCTTCTACTCTCACATCACCCAGATGCCTTCTGTGACTTCATTCTCTTTTGCTCCATCTCACATAAAAAACTAGCCAATTTCTTTGCCAAGGCAAATAACTCTACATGAATAAATATATTCTCTAAGAATTTATCTCCTCTATCATCTAAACTGTCTTACTTACGTATCTTAAATTTCCCCGGGTCTATTGGCTGCTTACCTAATGTATACAAAACTGAATCCATAATTTCCCTACAATAGTCCTTTCTTCCAAACCTCTCTATTACAACAGAAGGCATCTTGATCATCCTAGTAATCTGTTCTTGAAATCTATCTTTTATTCTTGATCTAACGTAGTTGCAGGCTCTTATCACCTCATGCCTGAACCATTGCTATAGCCTACTCATTGGTTTCCCTGACACAAGTCCTATTCAACTCTGTTCCATCCTCCAATCAGCTGTTAAATTGATCTTCCCAAAATATAGGTCTGCCTATGTCACCCTTCCCCATTCAATAAACTCCAGTGACTCCCTGTCATCTTCAGGATCAAATGTAAAATCCTCTATTTTACCTTCAAAGCCCTTCATATACTGGCTCTGCTTCTACCTGTCTAGTGTCCTTGTACTTTATCTACCACCATGTTACTTGAAATACAGTGATACTGACCTCCTTGCTATTCCTCATATAAGAGTCTCAGTTTCTAGACTGTGAGAATTTTTGCTGCTTTTGCTACATGCCTAGAATTCTCTTCCTCCTCCTCTCTACATTTTGACTTCTCTGGGTTACTTCAAGTTCCAGTTAAAATCACACCTTCTACAAGAAGCCTTTCATAATCTCCCTCAATAGTAGTGCCTTCCTTTTGTGGATTTCAATTTATTCTGTACATATCTAATTCATACATAGTTATTTTCATTTTTTTCTTCCATTTAGTTTATAAGTTTCTTAAGAGCAGGTATTGTCTTCTGTCTTTCTTTGTATCCCCAGAGCTTAGCATTGTCCTTGGCTGAAAGTAGGCATTTAATAAATTCTTGTCAACTAAATGGTATCTTGATCTCTTGATAGAAAAAGAGATATTCAGAAAAAGTGTGAAATTTGGGGTAAAGACACTTAGTTCTATTTTGAATATCTTGAGACTGAGGTAGGTATGAGACATACAGCTCTTAATGACCAATAGGCCACTGTAATATTGTACTAGATCTCATGAAAGAGACTAGACCTAGTTATATACACGTATGAGTCATTTGCTTACAGATGAAATTTAAACCCATTGAAACTTATGATGTTATAGTATGACAGTAAAGAGGAAGAAGGGGGCAAAGGACAGAGTCTTCAACTATGCTCATATTTGGAACATGCAATGTAATGACTTAGCAAATGCACTGAGGAATGGTTCAATAGGTAAGGCGAGAAATAAAGAATAGCCCAACAAACCCCCAAGGATGTGGAGGAGAAATTGGGCAAAGTGATAGGATCACATATAACTATAAACACAATGTATGTGCAATGATTGTAAGGTGATTTGGAAGAAGCATCTAGGAGCTTCACGTAGATCACTATGAGGACAATACTCTCATTAGGACAGGGTATTTGAGCTGATCTTTGAAAGGGAATATAGAAGGCAGATGTGAGGAGAGAGCCCATGCAAGACAAAGTGGACAGCCTGCCCAAAGTCCTGGAAACATGAAAAAGAATTGTCATTGTCATTAAGGACAGAAAAAAAAGCTGGTTTGGCTTTACCCTAAGGATTGTTTTTTTTGCATGAAAGGCAGGAATATATAATAAGACCCAAAAGGCAGATTATTGGCTGGCTAAGAAGGATTTAAAGTGTCAAACAAGGGAGTTTGTAGTTGATTCAGCAAGTAATGGGAAGCTTCTGGTATTTATCAAGCAAGGAAGATGCAAAATCAGACTATTCCTTTAGGATATCAGTTTTACAGTTATATTGAAGAAAAATTAGAGGAAAGAAGGAAGAAAGGGAGGGAGGGAAAAAGGAAGGAAGGAAGGGAGTAGATGATGGACCTTATAGACTTCTAGATAAGAAGGGTGGGTAAAAGAATGCACCTCATTATCATGTAAACTCACAGGATCTTGGAATGTTAGTACTAAAGGGAATTTAGAACCTCTGGTCTAATTTTCCTCATTTTATAGATGATGGTATGGTCACACAGAGTTAAAGGAAATAAAAAATATGGTTTGGTGGAAAGAACATTGGGTTTGGAGTCAGACAGACTGGGTTGAAGTTCTTACTCTGCTATTTATATTTTTGTAACTTTATAGAAATTATTTAAACTCTAAGTCTCCTTTATTAGTTCTTTATCAATGGCATGGAATTTGAACTGAGGCCCTCTTGCCTTCAGTAATCATCTCTTCAAAAATATCTTCACTAACTAATTAATCCACCTCATAATGATGTTCCCCTTTACTGAATTTACATGATACTTGTCATCTTTGCTGTAATTTTATACTAAATTATATCTGCCCTTGTATAATTTAAAAGTTGTTTGTTCTATTATTTTTTTCTTCTTCTTCACTAGAACATACACTTCTCCAAGAGAGGGATTATCTTTTGTATTCATTCACTTCCACCATCCAGACCCACTCCCCCAGTACATGGAATAGAAGTACATGGGGTCATCCACAATCCTAACATAATCAATGAATGTTTGTGAAGTAAATAAATTAGTTGTTTTTTAAAAAAATGTTTCAGAAGAATTATCTCACATGCTTCTCCATTTGCTTGGAAAGAAAAAGTTTCCTGTATCTTTTGAGAATTTCTTTGCACAGAAATATCTATTCACTTTACAACATCAAGGAACTTCCCCAACTTTGGATTAAGTTAAAATAGATAGCCTTTATATGGGGGCCACTGCCACTTTTGAGATGAGCTGAAACTGTCTCATTACTAGTCAACAGATTAAGTGAACCCAAAAGGCACCTTACAGGTAAACCCCCTAATATATTTATCCCAGCGGCCATAATAGCTCTTCCAGGCTCATTACCATTTCTTGGATAACTAAAATACACTTTATTACCAAGTCATGAAATATTTGATTGCTCTAAGCTAATAGAAAAAAATGTCATTAAAAATCCCTTCAAATGGGCACAGGGTGTGTGTGAGATATAGAATTGCACCACTTGTTTTTTTTTTAATTAGCAAGAATAATATTTTATCCCAATCATATTTTTATTAGAAATCTGTTTTTGACTCTTCTGTGGAGAGCAGGCATTAGTAATTTCTAGGAAATGGATATGATGATGATGATCATTATAATTATAACAATAACTAACATTTATAATGACTACTATGTTCCAGTTATTGTATTAAGTATTTTACAAACATAATTTCATTGTTATTATCAGTCTTTCAGTTGTATCCTACTCTTTGTAACTCTATGGACCACAGGATGCCAATACTGCCCATGGGGTTTTAAGACACTGGAGTGGTTGGCCATTTCCTTCTCCAATGAATTAAGGCAAACAGAAGTTAAGTGACTTACCCAGGGTCATATAGCTAATAAGTATCTGAGGTCAAATTTGAACTCAGATCTCCCTTACTCCAGGCCCAGTACTCACTCTATCAACTGAACCACCTATTTCCCACTTTATTATCTATCATGTGCAGAGGACTATATTGAAAACTGGGGAAAATATAACTACTAGATAAAAATTAATAATCTATCCTTATGGAGATTATTATAAGTCTAGTAGAGGTACTTAATAGTTATAGTAAAAGAAAATGCATGATAAGACATATAGTACTAAAGAGATCCAAGAGGAAAAACACCATCATGTACTGGTAAGGTATGTTTCATGGGGCTTGGAGCTATAATGCACAAGTCCAGAAATGACATTAGTGTTAATATAGAACAAATCCTTCACTTAGAGATGTTCTTACCCATAGCCCCAGGCATTCCCCAACTCCCTATGAATCGCTAAACTATAGTTTCCACAAATGTGTGTTACAGGACTCCTAGCTTTCTTATCAACATTTAAGTTAATACAAGCATAAAAGGTAGGACACCCTCTATCTTAGCGCACAGATAATTCAGATGATGCAGAGGACTCAGGATATTCATAAATACATTTAAGAAAAAAGAAAGAAATTATCAAATGTCTACTAACACAGAGATTATTTTAGGTGCCAAGAATATAAAGACAAAAGTGAAACATTCCCTGCTCTCAATGATTTTTCTTTGATATAAAGGGAGAAAACTGATTTAGCAGAACAATAATCAGAGAATACAGTTTATGTCCACGGAGCCACAGGAATGGTGAGCAGATTTTCTTTTCTCAGAAGCAATGATAGTATTCATTTGATTACAATTTCCAGAGCAAGAGGTAATACACAGAGGTAGTTGGCAATATATGAAGACTGAAAGAAGGACTAGACTTTTTCTATTTGGCCCTAGACTGCAGAATCAAAACAATCTATGGAAGTTGCAAAGAGACAAATTTAAGCTTCAATCAAGAAAAAAATCCTATAAATAAAGTTCCCCAAACTGTAATAAGTTGCCTGGGGAGGTGGAGAAAGGTCTTTAAGGAGAGACTGGATAACCATTTGTCATATGTGAAATTGTTTGGATTCCTTTTGAGTATAGGTATGACTAACAGACTTCCCAACTCTTAAAATCTGTGGTTCTGTGAGTTGAAGATAGAGGATGTTCTAAGATTGGAAGATGTGGGAGAAAGAATGCTAAGTATGGGGAGAAATAATAAACAATTTCCCTGGAACCAAATGCTTATTACAGAAAAGCAGTAAAAAATAAAGCTAGAAAGATAAGTGAGAAATTCAAAAATTAAATTAGGGAAACAGAGAAAAAGTGAGAAACAAAATAAGAGATATGCAAGAAAAGCATGAAAAAAGATAAAGGAGGGAAAAATACTGGAGAAAATAACACCTTAAAAAACAAAATACAGAAAATGGTAAAAGAGATATAAAAATCCACCAAAGAGAACAATAATCCTTAAAGAGCAGAATTGGTCAAATGAAAAAAGATGTACAAAAATTCATTGAAGAAAAGAATGCCTTAAAAAGTAGAATTGGCCAAATTGTAAAGGAAGTACAAAATCTCAAAGGAGAAAATTATTCCTTAAAACTTAGAACTAGGTAAGTGGAAGCCAAGAACTTCATGAGACATGAAGAAACAATCGAATCAAATGAAATCAAAATTTCAAGAAAAGAAAACTTCCTTGATATCTTGGAACCAGGGTATAGAAATAAAAAGAATCCATAAATCATTTCCTGAAAGAGATCCCAAAATGAAAACTCCCAGAAATATTATAGCTAAATTCTAGAGCTCCTAGGTCAAGGAGAAAATATTGCAAGCATCCAAAAAGAAACAATACAAATATTGTGGAGCTACAGTCAGGATAACACAAAATGTGGCAGGTTCTACATGAAAACATGGGGGTGGGGGAGTTTGGAATAGATATTCCAGAGGATGAAGGAGCTAGGATTACAACCAAGAATAACTTATCCTGAAAAACTAAGTATAATACTTCAGGGAGAAAAATGGAATTTAATTAAATGGAGGATTTTTAAGCATTCCTGATGAAAAGACCAGAGTCAAATAGAAAATTTGACTTTCAAATACAAGACCCAGAAGAAACACAAAAAGATAAACTGGAAAGTAAAATCATAAGGGATTCAACAAGGTTAAACTGTTAACATTCTTACATGGGAAGATGACACTTGTAACTCCTAAGAACTTTTTTTGTTATTGGGGCAATTAGGAGGAGCATACACAGAGAATACAGTGTGAGTTTACTACAGTGGGATGATACTTAAAAAAAATTAAATTTAGGATGAGAAAGAAGGATGCATTGAAAGAAGGAAGGAAGAAGGGAGAAATAGAATAGAGTAAATTATCTCACATAAAAGAGGTGCAAAATTGCTTTTATAGCAGAGAAGATGGGGAGGGTGGAACACAATGCTTAAACCTTAACTCTCATTGTAATTGGCTCAAAGAAAGAATAACACACACTCAGTTGGATATAGAAATCTATCTTACCATTTAGGGAAGTAAGAGAGGAAGAGGATAAGACATTTGAGGGCTGATAGAAAAGAGAGCATATTAGGGGAGGCAGTGGTCAGAAGCAAAACACTTTTGAGGAGGAGAATGTGAAAGAAGAGAAAGAGAAGGATTAATTGGGGGACTAGGATGTCAGAAACTGCATAGTTATGAAAACTATGAAAAAATTATAGCAAGTTTCTCTGATAAAGACCTTGTGTCTTAAATATGTAGAAAATTGAGTCAAATTTGTAAGAATATAAATTATACCAAAATGTTAAATCACTAAAGGATATAAGTAGCAGTTCTCAGACAAAAAAATCAAAGCTATCTATGTCATAGGAAAAATGTTCTAAATCATTAATAATTAGAGAAATTCACATTAAAAACAACTCTGAGGTACTTATTCCCATGTATCAGATTGACTCATGATAGAAAAGGAAAATGATGGGGAGGTTGGAAGACAATGCTTAAACCCCAACCCTCATTGTAAGTGGTTAATACAACAGAAAAGGAAAATGACAAGCATCAGAAGAAATTGGGACACACGCACTGTTTGTGGAGTTATGAACAGATCTAACCATTCTGGAGAGAAATTTAGAACTATGGCCAAAGGACTGCAAAACCTCTCCTACCCTTTGACTCAGTAATACCAGTAGTGGGTCTGCATCCCAAAGATTTATTTTTAAAGGAAAATAACTAACATGCACAAAAATATGTATAACAACTTTTTGTGGTGGCAAAGAATTAGAAATTGAGGGGATGTCCATCAATTGAGGAATAAGTTGTGGTATATGATTATGATGAAATGTTATTGGGCTATAAAAATGACAAGCAGGATTCTTTCAGAACAACCTGGAAAGACTTATATGAAGTGATGTAAAGTGAAGTGAGCAGAACCAGGAGAACATTGTACACAGTAACAGCAATATTTTATGCTGATCTTCTGTGAATAACAGCTATTCTCAGCAATAAAGTGATCAAAGAGAATTCTGAAGAACTTATTAAAACTATTATCCACTGGTTTTTTTTTTTTGCTTTTTAAAGGGGGGAGGGCAGGGCAATTGGGGTTAAGTGACTTGCCCAAGGTCACACAACTAGTAAGTGTTAAGTATGTGAGGCCAGATTTGAACTCAGGTCTTCCTGACTGCACAGCCGGTGCTCTATTCACTGAACTACCTAGCTGCCCCTATTATCCACTTTCAGAGAAAGGACTCAGGCAGTCTGAATTCAGATCAAAGTGTACTTTTTAACTTTGATTTTCTTTTTTTTGGTCTGTTTTCTTTCACAACATGATCAATTTGGAAATATGTTTTACATTATTGTATGTGGAAAACGTATATCAAATTATTTTCTTCTCAATGGGGAGTGGGGCAAGAAGGGAGGGGAAAAAGAATTTGAAACTCAAAATTGTTTTTAAATGTTTAAAAATTTTACATGTAGTTAAAAACAGAATTTTTTTTTAAAGAGAGAATAAAGGGAGGGAACAGAACAGGATAAGTGTCTGGGCTTGTAGCAAAGCTCAACTCTACACCATTACCCTTATTTCTTCCAAGAACATCCAAACTCTAAGTAGCAAAAAATTGCCTGACTGCAATGGCAATAACATGGCAGTACTCTATATCACTGGGTCAGACAAGTAAGGAATAGAGAAAATTGGGAAAGACATTATGTCAGGGATTCAGGGGTTATGTGTATTCTACTAAACCTTAGAAAAAGATTCTAGCATTCATCTGGCACCAGTTCTTCCTCCCCCTCCCATGAGTCACATGGGGCAGAGATCTAACCATGAATTGCCCAGCATGAGAGAAGGCTGAGAAGCTTCAAGATCCATTCATTGCCCAGGAAAACCATCATCAGAGGGATGTGAGTCAGAAAGAGATGAATAAGGAAAAATAAGGTAGGAAAAACTGACATTACTAAAGATTTCAGGAAGAAGAAAATTTAAAGTCCTTGAGTACAAACAGATAAACCAACAAGAAAAATACTAATTGAAGAAGGAAATAGTCTCCATATGGAGTAAATAAGTCCAGAAAATTATAAATAAATATTGTAAAACGAAGGAAATGATTCAACACCTGATGCTTTAGAGGGCTATATGGATTTTTAGGAGATCATGGAACTATACCATATAATATTGACAGGTTTAAAGGAAACATGATGATTTCAAGAGTATACTTGTTGTCCTGCATAGTTTAAATAATTTACATAATAGAAAAATCTGCACATGACATGGCAAGTCTTACCCTAGGAACAAAAGCAAGGACAATAATTGGGAAAGCAAATACATAAAAGCTAAGGACAATCTGGAAGGAGAGAAGTAAAATGCAATGACTTTAAAAGAAAACATACAGTATAGACAGCCAAAATATTGACTTTAAAGATAGGATTTGTACAAATAAGCTAAGGATTATAGGTCTCCCAGAAGAACACAGATCAAAAACCTTGAACATTATAATGCCAAAAAATGAACAAAAAACAGACAAAAAAACTATCCAGAACTTCTGATCAGAGAAAAAAAAATATTGATATAAAGAAGCATCTGAGTATACTTCACAATAAAACAAACAACCAAGGATACACATTCCAAGACACGTTACTGTTGAATTTAACAATTCCATTGTGAAACAATAAATTCCTCGAAAATAAAACAAAAGAAATAGGAGAACAATTCACAAATACCAAGGAAAGGAAATTCAGATAATACAACTCTATTCTGCATCCACCAAAATGTGCAAGAAGGAATGGGGAAAAAGTGTTCTAAAGGGTAACAGAGTTGAAGACATGGCCCAAATTGACCTACATTACAAATCTGAGTTTAAGCATAAATGAAAAAAAGATAGCTATTCAATAATAAATGGGAATATGACATATTCTTATAAAGAAAACTAGATCAGTTGAGATTATTTGCTTCTTGAGAACACTGAGACAATAGAAATTCTGGGTGGGGAAATGAATGCAACAGCCAAGAACAGCAACAACAACATAGTGACATCAGAGGGCTATCTTTCTAAATGTACACAGAGACAGGAGTGAACATAACAGTCATATGGAGGTTAGAGTGCAAAGATGGGCATTATAGGAGAAACCTTAAGGCACCCTGTATAGAGGGAAATTAATATGTTTTGCAGGACCAAATTACAAAATAAGAGGATGATTGGAACAGGGAGAGGAGGAGCAGCATAGAGAATGGTGTGTGATGTGCCCTGGTCTAATCAAGGACTAGCAATGGGGATAAGTTAACTCCTGTGGTACCTCAAAAAAATAGCCTCTAGGGGAATGGGAGAGGAGAAAAGAAGAGGAATTGAAAAGGGAGGGGGGTGAGAGCCTTTCTTTTGATGATGGGAGGGGGTGCCATTGATAAATGTTGTTATGGGTAAAGAGAAATGTTCTGTGAAGGAATATGCAGATCTCATACCTGGTGTTGTTTGTGAGGATTTGTGCTTGAAGAGAACACTCATTCTACCTCATTTCGGGGGTGGAGGGCTTTTGGAGTTGGCACTTCTGAGGACAATTGGTATCTGGAGGAGTGAAGGGCACAGACTTAGGAAAAAAATATGGAGGCAAATGG
Organism: Petaurus breviceps papuanus; assembly: GCF_028583685.1. Classification (NCBI taxonomy): domain Eukaryota; kingdom Metazoa; phylum Chordata; class Mammalia; order Diprotodontia; family Petauridae; genus Petaurus; species Petaurus breviceps. Next base: position 7,834,245 of record NW_027185712.1, on the reverse strand, counting down.
GGAAGAAAGCAAGAATTTGCCTGAGAGTAAATCACAATAGAAAACGTAAGGCCAGATGGACAAGCTCTACAAGGGTTTGGAAGGAACTGATTTCAGGGGAGATCCAAGGATGAGTACTTTGGATTTTTTGATTCAAGAAAATAGAGACACGCTAAACAAGTATAGGGACCATCAACCAGACAATGAGATCTAGGGTAGACAGAAAAAAAGGAGTGATGAATGAAGAGATAGTGAAGAGAGTGAAAGAAACAATTTCACTCTGAAAAGGGGTGCAAAAAGTGAAACTTAAAAAGAAAATAAACATGCTTAGTTTAAGAAGAGGAGAAAAAGGGGGATCTATTTGACTAAGAGGGAGGACAGGGGAAGAATTTTAAAAAAACTAGATTTAAAGAGAAAATAAAGTCTTAATCTTTAAAAGATAAAATAAAAAAAGATTCTATCCTAAGTCTGTGCCCTCCACTCCCCCAGAAAATAAAAATAAGCAAAACTCCAAAGAGAAAAGGTAACAAATGGGATGGGAGAATTAGGGTTGAGGGGAAGAAAGGCAATAGAGAAGAGTTCTACCTTAAAATGATTCAGCCCACATAAATGAAAAGGCATAGAACTGTATTTACAGCTGAAGGGGGAGGGGATAATTTGAAAAAAAAATGTTTGAGACAAATGTAAGAAAACCACTCAATTCTTATGCTTTTGAAGGTAAATACTTAAACAATCCAATAAAATAAAAATAATACTGACAGATTGATTAAGAAAACTTCACCATCCAAGGAATGTAATTAAAAAACAGAGGCACACACAGAATAAAACTAAGGGCAAAAGGAAAAATAATACTATTTACAAAGTGAGTCCAAAACATAGGAATTACAGCCATGCCATCCAACCAATCAAAAACAAATATTCAAAAAATGTTTAAGGAGATAAACTAAGAAAAGTTCTGAATGGAACCACGGACAACAACCCGACATCAGTATCAAACTTACATGGTCTAAAACCCTTAGTATTCAAATTCATAAAGGAAATCTTAGTTGAACTATGAGAATTCACAAACAGAAACATAATAGTTACAGGATCCTTCAATAACCCTGCGCTGTCACAAAAAGTGTTGCTATAAATATTTTTGCAAATAGGAGGATTGTTTTCTTATCAATGGCTTCCTTCTCCCTGGTCCAAAGAGCATATATTTTCCTCTATTTTGTCTTTTAAAAATATCATTTGTTATATGGGGTAACTCTAGAAATTGGGCAGGGAAGGGATAATGGAAAAAGAAATGATGATATCATAAAAAGATGCCAATAAAAAGATAAATAGATAGATAGGTAGATGAGATAGAGAGAGACAGAGAGATAACATCTGCAGTTTTCATCTTCAAGACATGAAAGATGACTTCTAATTGGGACTAGCAGAGAAGTATGTGGTTGTGTTTCTGTTGTTGTATGTGTTTGTTTCAGGTTTTTCTTCAGGTAGCTGAAGTTAGGAGAGAAAAAGAAATAGGATGAATCATCAGTCTTGACCTACTTCCTACCTTCTGCTTAATTGTGCTTTTTTATTTCACCAAAGAATGCATTTAAATTATTTACTATTGCTTCTCATAAATACCAATATTTGACCCTATCACTATTCTGCCTGAAGGCCCTTTGACATGATAGCCTGGAACAGCTTTGAGGTTTACATAGAAGAAAGTGGCAAAGGGCTGGAATCTCAAGTATCATTTTGTTGTTAGATACCTTTCCTCTCTAACTGGGAGCATAAGCCAGAACCATTTCATGATTATATTTTCAAGTACATAATTACTATGGACTAGGACTACTTAAAAAAATTGTATCCTAGATAGAACCCTAATAGTAACCAAGAGTTACATAAATTAAAAAAAGAAGAAACATCTAGAGTTTGGGCATGTTACAAGTTTGATATGAATTAGTAATGTGACATTATTCCATATTATTCTTCTCTTCCCTAATTGTTATAATTCCTACGGAAGCTATTCTGTCAATCAATCAGCATTTATTAAGTGCTTACCATGTGTCAGGTACTGTGCTAAGTGCTAAAGATACAAAAAAGAGGCAAAAGATAGTCCCTACCCTCAAGAAACATACTCTGATGGGGAAAACGACAGAGAAGTAAAAATATACAAAGCAAGCTATGTACAAGATAAATGGGAAATGAGAGGGAAAGTCCTAGAATTAAGAGGCTTTAGGGAAAGCTTTCTGCAAAAGGTAAGGTTTTAGTTAGGACTTCAAAAAAGCTAGGGCAGTCAGTAGTTGGAGCAGAAGAAGAAGTGGATTAGGGTCATGGAGGCCAGCCAAAGAAAATGCCTAAAGCTGAGAAAGGGAGTGTCTCTTTCATGGAAGAGCCAGTAGACCAGTGTCACTGGATCAAGGATTATTGGGTAGAGAGCAAGATGTAAGAAGAGAAAGGGAAAGGTAAGAGAGGGAGAGGTTATAAGGGATTTTAATGTCAAATTGAGCATTTTGTATTTGATCCCAGAGGCAATAGTGAACTACTCAGGTTATGAAATGATTTTATCCATGTTTGAAAATAACATTAGGGGCAGCCAGGTGGCTCAGCGAGTAAGAGTACCAGCTCCAGTGTTGGGATGACCTAGGGATCAAATCTGGGCTCAAATACTTAGCACCACACCCAGAAATAACTGGCCATGTAAACTTGAGCAAGTTACTTAACCCCATTGCTTAAAAAAAATAGAAAATAACATTTGTTGCTGAACATTGGGTAGATTGAAGTGGGGGAAGATTTAAGCCATGCAGATCCACCAGCAAGTTTTTACAATAGTCCAGGCATGATGTTATGAAGGATTGGTGGCAGTGTCAGAGGATAGAAGGGGGCATATTGGAGAGATGTGGCAAAGCTGAAATTGACAGACCTTAGCTTAGATTTGAGAATGGCAGGGTTCGGGGAAAGACATAGTAAAGAGTCGAAGAGGACCCCTAGGTTGTGAGCCTAAGAGACTAGACTAGGCAGGGATGTTGTTGCCTTCTATAATAATAGGGAAGGTTAGGGGTGGGGGGTTTAGAGGGAACAATTACGATTAAAATTTCTGCTGGACATCCAGTTTCAGATATTTGATATCTGGAGTTGTGAGACTGGAGCTCAGCAGAGAATCTGGGGAAAGATAGGTAGATTTGAGAATCATCAGCAAAAACTGATAAAAAAATTTAAATCTATGGAGTTGATAAGATCCCTAAGAAAACACAGGAGGAAACCCTTAGGGAATGATCTGGAAGATGATACAGCAAAGGAGACAAGGGAGGCATTGTCAAATAGATAGGAGTAGAACCAGTAGAGAATAAAAAAACTATAAAAAAAAGTAGAACCAGGAGGAATTTGTACACAATTACAGATACAACATATGTGTGATGACCAACTTTGATAGACTGGACTCTTCTCAACAATGCAGGGATATAAGTCAATCCCAAAAGACGCATGATGGAGAGAAAAACGTGCATCCAGAGAAAGAACTATAAAGAACTAAATTTATATCCAGGTGGAAGCAAAATACCTGATCTTTTTCGTTCTCTTATTTGATTTTATGTCCTCTTTAGCATTTTTCATTCCAGCTGGTATAATCCATCCTTATAACCTGACCATTGTATAATGTGAAAGTATTTACAGATCCTATACTTGATTATAAGACACCATGGGGGGGGGAAGGGGAAGGAGGGGGACAAAATGTGAAATTCAAGGAATTGTGGAATTGAATCCTGTAAACTAAAAGGAAACAAACAAATTAATAAATTAAAAATTGAATTAAAAAAAAGAGTACCAAGAGAGGAAAGTGATCAATAGTGTCAAAGACTATGAAGGTCTAGGAGAATAAAGACTAAACAATAAATGATGATTTAGCAACTAAGAGATTAATAGGAATTTTGGAGAGAGCAGTTTTGGTGGAATGATAAGACTGGAAACTGAACTGGAAGGGACTAAGAAAGAGTAAGAGAGGAGAAAATGGAACCCTAGTAGCTTTACTCTATTATCAATCTTATAAATTCAATGGAGGTTAATGATGGCTGTGGCTGCTTATAGCTTTCAGCTTTGTCACTCAGGTCAGGACACACCTCACCCTGAGGGCCAGGGCTTTCTCTTGACCATTGAACTTTTAATAATCTAGTGATAGAATGTGGCAAATGATGGAAGGAACTGAACTTACTTTCCTTGGAGAAGGGAAGAAATAAGAAGAGGGAAGGAGGATAATACTTTATAATACTAGAAAATCTACTAAAAGGAACAAGGTATAGATAGTCCATGAAGCCCCATAAAGCTAACATCAGTGGGTGGAAGTTACAGCAAGAAAGATTCCCACCCCGTTCAGGATGTACCAATAGTCTTGGTTCAATTTTAAGCTTTGATAGCTTTAATACTTAAATTTAGACTAAGACTTTTGGACATCCTTGGAAATGAAGCATTATATAATATCGTCCTTTTATTGTGAATGAAAATCATCTGATATTACTATCTGTATTGAGTTCTAAGGTAGAAGTTCTTATTCTTTTTTGTGACAGTGATCTTTTTGTCAGTCTCATGAAGCCTATGAACCCTTTCTCAGAATCATGTTTTCATATGCATATAATAGAGTACATAAGATTACCACTTATATGGAAATAAAGATTTTTTTTCGTATCCAAATTCAAAGACACTCCCTGAATTCTATACACAGTCCCTTAAGGATTGTTTTTGTAAAAGATTTTAAATATATGCAATCAACTCTCGGGAGAAGACCAGAAAAGCAGGGTAAAGCAGGAGGCAAGTAACATCAACATGATATGGTAAAGTAGGATATCTGAGAAATATGTAAAATCTTCATTGAGCTTAGAATGTATCTATTATCCCAGCTCTGCCAATGAATGAACTGGAACTTTCCTCACCATGAAAATGAGAGCTCTAATAAGTTTGAAACCATAAATGAAATGGAGGGAGGTAGAAGAAAGAACATCAGCCCAACTATCAAAGATGCTTGGTAAATAGCAGAAGTCTGAATTCTAGTTGGAACAATAGAGAAGAAACAAAGCTTCCCCTAGGTTAGAATTGCTCTTAAGGATTGGTGAATGAAGATACTTTAAACCAGAGGTGTGGTCTTGGCCCCCAGGAAACAAGCTGCCCACAAAACCTCAGAGTGCAGCAGAACTAGAAAATATAATTGGGAAATATTTAACATACAAAAAAAATACAACACAACATTTTTGTTGTTGATTAATTTCAGACATGGCTGACTCTCCATGATTCCATTTTGGGGTTTTCTTGGCAAAGAATGGTTTGCCATTTCCTTCTCCAGTTCATTTTACAGATGAAAAAACAGAGGTAAACAAGGTAAAGTGACTTGTCCAGGGTCATTCAGCTACTATGTATCTGAGGTTGAACTTAAATTCATGATGAAGAGTCTTCCTGATTCCAAGCCCAGTGCTCTATCCACTGTGTCATCTAGGTACCAACAAGACAACATAGATAATCTTAAGTTGTAGTTTTCTAAGTTCATATGCAGGGATCTGTTTCTATTTGAGTTTGAAACTATTGCTCTAAGTTACTGGATGAAATGTGTTGGAAAAAATAATGAAATCAAAGAAACAGATTGGGAACAAGACCAAACTACCTGAAATGGGTAGAAAATACAGATAGGTAAGAGAAAAATCTAGATTTGGATAAGAAACAGTGTCAAACTACCTTTTTGGATGTTTGGTTAAGTTAATTTGTAGCTGCATTTAAGATATACAAAAATAAGATTTAATAATATTTCAATTCTGTATGTTCTGTTTCCGTTTATTTTTCCTTTGTTACCTAGTAATACTTCATTTGAAAATCCCAAACTAAGAAGGGAGTTACAGAACTGAATGCAAGAAAAATTATATTTGATAGATATATGGAGAAAAGGAATGGGTTTACTAGACAATTTAATTTTTATTCAAATATGTATAGGTCATTTACAAAAATTGATCACACCCTGGGGTAGAAAGAACTTATAAATAAATACAGAAAAGCTGAAATTCTAGACATTTCTTTTACAGATCATCATACAAATAGAACAGTAATAATAACTGACATTTATATAGTGTGTTAAGGTTTGTGAAACTTTTTGCATACATAATCTCATTTGATCCTCACAACAAAACTGTGAATTAGGTACTATGGGCATCATTAGCTCCATTTTACAGATGAAAACATTGGGACTCAGAGAGGCTATAACCCATGATCACATCATTGGTAAGCACCAAAAGATGATAGGAAAATGTGATTTTATAAACACATATGATATACGTATATGTTTATATACACACACATATATAATATGTATGCTTAAAATGTCTCATTTAAAATAATTGGGTCAAAAAATTTATGAATGCAATAAAAATAAAAGATAATAAGATAGAATACCAAAATTTATAGAATGCTCCTAAAGCAGTTATTGTTGCAAATTTATCTCCCCAAATGTTTATCTTAACAAAAAGAGATGGTTGGACTGAATTTGAAGTGTTTAAAATAGAAATAAATACATAAAAACAAACATAAGACAAGAGATCACAAAGACCAAAGGAGAAACTAACAACATTCAAACAGAAAAAAGAAAACTGAATAAAAAGAGCAAATAGCTCATTCATTGTAAGGAAAAATGAAATTTATAAACCATGGACTATTTTTTTAAAGAAATAGAAATAAAAGCAAAGGCAAAAAGAGAAAATGATCCATTAATGAAATGCCATATGGGTAGGGGAGGGGAGAGGCAGATTGACTTACAAGTGAATTCCATTTAAATGTACAAAGAATATATAATTCCAATGCTATATATTCTGTTTTCTAAACATTGGAAGAAAAATTATTTTCATGAAAAATATATGATTCTTGATCCCAAAGTAGGATATGACTAGGAAGAAAAAATGAACTATAAGTCAAAATCATTTGGGATTGTTAATTAACATTAAGGTGTGCAGCAGCAAGCACCCCAAGCGTCCCCAGGGTGGCCGCCAGCACAGGTTCTTGATCTGCTTTGATAAAGGAAAGCAACTCAAAATGGGTTAACAAGCTTACTTTAATCAGTCAATTATGTATTGTTTACCTAGTCCAGGGGAAAATGGTCAGCACCCTGAACTTCAGAATATACAGACAGAATTATCAAGATAGAAACTGTTCAAGTAGACAGCTTTCCAAATTGTCCAACAATTACATCCATGCCAAATCAACATCTGAGTTTCATCAACATCTGGGTTTTTCAAAGTCGGGGGGCTCTCAACAACAGCTTCCCAGAGTCTTATCTGATCAAATCACAGAACACTTCTCAAAGTGAGCCCTCAAAACAAAGCCTCAAATCAGGGTTTATATAGCCTTCTCCTGGCTCAGAGAATGTAACAACCTTCTGGACCCACTGGCCAATCAAAAAGTATCTCCTGAAAAACAAGCCTCCCACCCCAGGCTCCAGGTGCACTTTAGCCTAGGGGCAGGGAAGATTTGAAAAATTTACATTTCCATTACAAGGTATAAGAAATTAAATTGAATTTGAGAAAACAAAAATGAAATAATAGTAACAACAATAATTCTTAAGCAGTAATAGCAGAAATAAATATGGTGTTACATGCTTTCCCTAAAAGTATGACACCTACAATTTAAAAGATGTCACAAAGTTATCAAAATAACCATTCCTCAAAAGCAGAGGACAGTGGATATGAAAAGGAAACAATAAACTGTAACAAGTATTAATTAAGGACCTGCTATACCTTTGTAGGGCCTCTAGGTAGCACAGTGAATAGAGTACTGGACTTGGAATCAGGAAGACTCATCTTCATAAGTTCAAATCTAGCCTCAAACCTGGGCAAGTCATTTAGCCTGTTTGCCTCAGTTCCTCATATATAAAATGGGCAGTAGAAGAAAATATCAAACCACTCCAGTATCTTTACCAAGGAAACTCCAAACAGAGTCATGAAGAGTCAGACACTACTGAAATGATTCAACAACAAATGCCTTTGCAACATTTATGCCTCCGTCATTTGTTGTCCTTGTAACTCTTAGGAAGTCTCAGCTTCTCCCAGGTAACTTTGAGGACTATAAGTTATGGGGATGTTGCTCTATAATGATAGAGGAAACTCCTTCTTGGAAGCTCTTTATATCAAATAAATAACAAGTATAGAGTTGTCCCTTCCACATTGTGGGGTTTAGGGGTGCAGTATCCCCACAATCTGGAAAATACATGTAAAACTTTTTGACCCCTCATTCATACCAGAGAAGTCTGATTTTTTTTCTTTTTCTTTCATATTTTTCTATGTTGTTTGCTGACCTTCACATGTCATCTGTAGCTTCCACAAAACTCCCCCCAAATTCACATTTAATTTCTTATGCCAATCTGTGATATAATAAAACTGTAATAAGTCATGATATGGAAGGGATAGCTGTACTTTTTTAAAATGTCAAAGAGCACAGTAGGAAAAGGACTCCAATAGACCTCTAATTCCATTAGTATGGGTATTATCTCCAAATGTGCAGTGTACAACATGCATTCATATTGAATTGCGTAGAATTCTTTCATGTCTTCCTATCTTCCTTCTCAAATTCACAAGAAAAACATGTGCCTTCCATTCATTCTTTTGACATCATGTGATAACCATTTGTGTCTGTGGGCTATCCAGTTATTTCTCACCCTTGCTATGCAACCAGCCCATTTTCTTGTTGTTCTTTGTCTTTGACGGCATACTTTATGTCCTGCTTTTCTGTCATTCTCTCTCTTCTCATGGATAAAATTAACCTCCCCTTGTCCTTTTGGGTGATCTTCAGCTTCAAGTGTTTCATGATTTGTACATCAGTGAATAAAAGGAAGGTCTTTCAGTGAGAATCTGAGGCTTGTCATAAGGATTTCATGATTTCATACTGGCGATGCAGGCAAATTTCTTCTTTCGTTTCAATTCTAGGCCCAGCTCTCTTGAACATTGTCTCCACTGCTGAGACTACCATTTCATAAGGGACCCCAGTTATGCTCATTTTACTCCTAACTCAAATCTCTTTCCAGACTCTTCCTCCTTTCCTACTGTCTTTTCTATATCCAATACCACTGTTCCTCACCTCTTTCCAGTTTGTCTTTGTAAGTTGTCTTTCCCTATTAGGATATAAGCTTCTTGTGGGTAGCATCTTTTCTCATTTGCTTGTATATGTATCCCTAGCACTCAGAATGGATTCTGGGACATAGTAAGCACTAAATAAAGTTTAAGTGTACATGTTTGACTGTACATACATATATACACATATGCGTATATGTCAGTATGTGTACACATATGTATTTTTGTATCTATGTCTCTATTAACCTACCTACATATCATTTCAACTTTCTAGTCTCATTTATTTATCCTTAAAATGAGCGGGTTGAACAAGATGATCTCTATTATACTTTATATCTCTAAATCCTAGAATTATCATAATGGGATGGAAGGAAATGAAATGGAAAAGCATTTATTATTTACTTACTCTGTGCCAAACACTCTGATAAGCACTGGGGATCCCCATATTAAAGAAAGACACTTCCTATTCTCCTTGACCTTGCATTGCAATTAGGGAAGACATTGTATATTGAAAAGTTTAGTCGCAGGACAAATTGAAGGACCCAGTGCCCCTAAGGTTGCAGGGCAGGGTGGAAGACAAAATCCTACAGTGCAAGTGGCAGGACATTATAACCTTATACTTTAGACACTTATAGACACTTTAGACAGTAGTAGTAGCAGTAGTAGCTGGATAAGGAAGAGGAGGATAAGAAGCAGCAGAAAGAGGAGAAAGAGTTCAATGTTCGAAGAAGGATCATATAAGATAAAATATATCAAGAATGGATTATGCCAAGCAGTTTTCTTTTTTGAAAGGATTAATAGACTGGTAGGTCAATAGATATAATATACCTGGATTTAAGCAAAACATTCCATAAAATCTCTCATACTAACTTTCTAAGCAAGATGGAGAAGTAGGATTTACATCAGTTGTGTCAAACGTAAATAGAAGTTAAGACCACTAATCCTTACATAAAGATCTCTGTGGGCTGTATATTTACTTAGTTTTATTTTAAAATGTAATATTAGCTACATTTCATTGTCTTTTTATTTTTCTTGTTAAATATTTTCCAATTACATTTGAATCTGCTTCAAGCCACACTCAGGTGTATTGTGAGACAGATGCAATCTGTGGAGCACACAACTGTTACTTCTGGTCCACATGATAGCACAGTTAGGTAGATTGAGAACTAGTTGAATTATTGGACCCACAAATTAAGTATTCATGGAACTGTGCTAACCTGGAGACCATTCAATAGTGAAGTGCCTTTGAATTTTACATGGTCCCCATGCTTCTGAAAAATTTTAGAAATGTTATCAAAGCTATTATTAGAATATAAATCATGGGTTTCTTAGATTTTAGAGATACGAAAGATCATTGGTACCTCCTCTGCAACTTATAGTCTTAAAGATTTGCTCATATCACTGACAGATGAAGAAACTCTTCCAGGGTCACAGAGCCTGATATTTCAGAGGTGGGACATGAACCCATGTACTCTTGGATTTGAAGCCAGTTCTCTATTCATTATATACCACCTCCCATTCAAGATCCAAAACATACAAAATAGGAAAGCAAAGATTTAAACCCAGATTATTTATCAATACAACCAATGCTCTTAAACCATACCATGGCTGCCTCAGCTTTAGTTCACTGGAAGGCAAGGATAGTTAGTTTATACATTGAAAAAAGATAATCTAAATCTAAAAATGCCCTACTGGATTAAAAAGGTTAAGATAACACTAATTAATTAATTAATTAGTTAATAAGATAACATTAAGTATGGGTAAGTGGAAAGTTTCTCTCAAAATTTCAAAAATTAATTAAATATTACAGGATGGGAAAGGCATGGTTAAACAATATTTCATGCACAATAGCTATGGTGTCCCCCATTAATTTAGTGATTAGTGGACAAAATTAATGGAAATAATTGGTAATTTTTAAAAAGTAGACATAATTAATAATTAGTGGACAAAAAGTTCATTTGAGTGCAGGAGTGTAGCATGGCATTCAAAATGCAAACAGTTAAATTCATCTTTCCATGTTGCTTTGTTCTATTCAAATGACAGCTGTCACCATGGTTAGAGAAGATGAATGAATCAATAAATAGTTATTAAGCACCTCCTATGTGTCACATGAAAGGTCGTTCAATTTTGCACCTCTTTTGTTTCCAGGAATATATAATAGAATGGTCTTTTCCAGGTCTCCTGCCTCATATAAAAATGTATCAACATAATTTAGTACTTGATCATATTTTGTCTGGTATAGTTCTCTCTTTGTTTCATAAGTGTACTACTTAACTAACTAACCAAACTATTAATTCCTTGTAGGCAGAATGTGTTTTTTTAATTTATATCTAGCATAATGCTTTGGATAGGGATGGGCATGTAGAACATATTGAAGGAAGATACTATTCACATGTAACTTAATAATACTTTCATTTCCCCAAGTCTACCAAGAAGCAGTATTATGTATCACCTTATAGCAGCGTTTAGAAAATCTCTTTTCTCTCAAATCATTTTCCCCTCCTTAGTTCTGACTTCTATTTGGAAGGCTAATATTTCCCCAAAAGAAGTATACAGGGCAATATATGACTCTTGTTGACAATTAAATCCCAATTCAAAGCTAGTGAGTCTGGTAGCCAGAGGAACTATTTGTTACAAAGAATAGAAATGGTATCTATGAAAATATTTTGAGAAGACAAGAAAAAAATTATGGAAGTCAAGTGCAACATTAAATATTAATCTTTGTCACATTAGTTCTTCCAAGAGGTTTTTTTTTGTTTATTTGTTTTTTTTCCATCCAGACAGTTCTATAGACATAATGGGGGTGGGTGAGTGTAAAGAAACAGCTTGTCTAATGAAGGGAATAAGCAATGTTCCCATTTTCTCAAATACCCATTCCTCTAGGAAACCCTCGTCCTTCCAGTTATTATCTTCTCCTTTAGACCTCACATTGCACTTTGGTTTATAACTCTAATGTACTTCTCATGCAATATCACTAATTATAATTCTCTATGTTGGCAAAATATTTTTTCATTGTAAACTCTGGGTAGGGAGATTTTTTTTTCTTTTAAGCTTTGTTTTTCTCCCAAATGTCTCACTCAGAAAGTATGAGTATAATAAATGATTGTTTTGTTGCATTTCAATGGACTGGATTAGAAATCTGAAACTTTAACCTGGTACCTAGACCACCCTTCAACTTGAAAATAAATCCATGTCTTCTCTAGCTAGTTAGCATATTTGCAGTGTTCTTCATTGAAATACAGGGTTTTAAATGTTTCTATTTCTTAGGACCACAAGAGTATAAGCCTTGGAGTTTAGAACATACATCAATTGCAAACATTCTGGCTGATGCTGGAGAAGTCGAAGTCATTGTCTAGGCTTCATTGTCCTCATCTGGCCAGTTTCCATGGGTATTCACTGTCTATCTAATAAAATGATTAACAAGGGAAAAATAATAAAGCAAAATCTCAATTAGGTAGAATCTCCAGGTTACTGAGTTTTTGTTGTTGCTTCCATGGTTGATTTTAGGAAAATTATGTGGTCCCTCCAATCAAAAAAATCATAATCTCTTAAATGAAGGATTTATTTCACAACCATTTGCAATGTCTACTTACAGTGTATATAGATGCTATAGTCTATAGAGTTCTGGGCCTGAATTCAGGAAAAATCATATTCATGAGTTCAAATCTGGCCTTAGACACTTAATAGCTGTGTGACCCTGGGCAAGTTCCTCATCTAAAATATGAGCTCAAGAAGGAAATGGCAAGCCACTTCAGTATCTCTGCCAAGAAAACTCCAAATGGGTGAAGTAGAGATGGACACAAATAAAACAACTGAACATTGACAAATATTTGTAGTTCATTTTTACTTTGTCTAACCTGGTGGAGTGACTGCTATATCGTTCCTGGACACTATGAGGCCATACAGGAAAACTATATGGCATGATCACCATCTCATAATCAGTTAATAGTCTGAAATATCTTTTATATCTATAAAAATAAAAATGTCAACATGAATCATAACCTCACACATATATATATATATATATATATATATATATATATATATATATATATATATATATATATATATATTTGTACATAGACATGAAGAGCTCCACATGCGGAATTATACTTCTGGATAATTTAATTAGAATCACTATTTGGGTGTGTTAAAATAGGAAAGTAAGGTAAGCCATTTTAGACAGATTTCAGAAAAGAAGTTCAATATTCTCATTCAAAGTCTTTCAAAGCTCCCTATTGTCTATTGAGTAAAGTTTATTACCTAGACCTTAAAGACTCTCCCAACACATTTATCCAGTTGAGATAAGGTATAAAAATAAGAATCAAGTTCAGGCTTAAAGTGAATTATTTACATGTAAAAATCATTAAGCAGAAGGGAATAGTAGGATTTAGAGATGGGTCATTTCCATATAAAAAATCTTCATGCCCAACAGTCTCCTACTAATGTTATATTCTTATCTAAGACCAAGTATCCTATGAAAGATCTTTGAAGTGACAGAAGACCTATCTGTGATCCATAGATCCTTCTTACTGCATCATTGAGTTAGAACTAGAAGAGATTTCTGAGGTTATATAATCCCACAATCTTTCTTTAAATATGAGAAGACTATGATCCAGAGAGGTAAAGTACATTACCCAGAGTTACACAGATAGTAACATAGAAAGCCAAGACCTAGGGATCAAATAGTACACCTTGTTTTACAGATAGGAAACAGCAAAAGAGAGAGAAACTACTTGTTTGGAGACACAGATAGTAAGTAGAAGAATGACAACTGGAATTCAGATCACCTAATGCAATTCCAGTGCTCTGTCCATATTGTTCTGATTCCTTAGTGATGATCTATTGATTTATTGTTAAGAGAAAGGGGAAAGGAAGGCAACAGGAATAAAAGGGTGAGAGTAGAGAAGAGGGAAAAGGAGGGAAGAAGAAAGAAGAGGAAGAGGTAGGATGAGAATGGAGGAAGCAAATGAAATGTTTAGCAAAGATCAGCGCTAACTTTGCTCCCTATCATTCCCTCTGTTAACTTCAAGAAGTAGATTCTCAAGATTCCATTTACTTTTTTGCTTGGCAAGTTCAAGTTCTGAAATGGATCAGATAATCTCATTGTAAACATTTAAGATTGGGGATATATTTATTTGTCAAGAGGCCATCACATCAGAAAATGTGATAGGAATAATACAAGAATTTAAACTGAAAATTTTAAAATAAATATATATTTTTATTTCATTATATGTTTTCAATTATATTTTAAATTAAACATTTTTTTTAAATTGTGCTCCAAATTCTTTCCCTTTCTCCTGCTTCTCCTCACATTTTGAGAAGACAAGAAATATGATATTAATTATATATGTATGGTTCTGTAAAACATATTTCCATATAAGCCATGTTGAAAAAGAAAAAGACACACACACAAAAATCCCAAGAAAAATAAAGTGGAAAAAAGTATGCTTCAATTTGTACTAGAGTTCCTCAGTTATCCCTCTGGAGGTAAATAGCATTTTTCATCTTTCGTCCTTTGGAAATTACTTTAATATCCAGGGACTGTGCCATTCTATTGATTTGGAGTAAATTCATTTGCTCTCATGATTTGATTTGTGTGTAATGTGAATAGGAGACAATTTTAATTTCTACCCTAAATCACTGATGAAGCCTTCCCACATATATTCTAGCAACCTCAGGGGGCAAAATTCATTGAAGTTCTAGACTTTCACTTTTTTGTGTACACTCTCACTTTTTTTTTTTTTGCTTTTTTTGGATGGGGTGATTTGCCTAAGGCCACACAGCTAGTTTTTATGTGTGTTTGTTAAGTGTCTGAGGACAGATTTGAACTCAGGGTCCCCCTGACTCCAGGGCCAGTGCTTTATTCACTGCCCCACCTAACTGCCCCACTCCCTTACTCTTTTTTTAAGCAATTAGGGTTAAGTAACTTGCTCAAGGTTACATGACCAGGTGTTTCTGGGTGGGTGATAAGTGTCTGAGCCTGGATTAGATCCCCAGGTCATCCCGACACTGGAGCCGGTGCTCTTACTCGCTGTGCTACCTGGCCACCCTTCCCTCATTTTTTAAAAAGAAAAATTTAATTAATTGCATGTTGAGAAAAGTTTCATAAGTTACAATTATCATTTTTCCATATAGGCATGTAAATAGTTCAACTTTGATAAGTTCCTTATGATTTCTTTTCCCTGTTTACCTTCTCATGCTTCTCTTGCCTCTTGTATCTGAATGTCAAATTTTCTATTAACTCTGTTTTTTTTTTTTATCAAGAAGGCTTGAAAGTCCTCTATTCCATTCAATGATTATATTTTCCCCTGAAACATGATACTCAGTTTTGCTGGGTAGGTGATTCTTGGTTTGAATCCCAGCTCCTTTGACATCCAGAATATCATATTCCAAGCACTTCAGTCTCTCAGTGTAGAAGCTGCCATATCCTGTGTTATCCTGATTGTGTTTCCACAATATTAAAATTGTTTCTTCCTGGCTGCTTCTACTATTTTCTCTCTGATCTGGTAACTCTGGAAGCTGGCTATAATATTACTAGGAGGTTTCTTTTGGGGATCTTTTTCAGGAGGTAATCAGTGGGTTCTTTCAACCTCTATTTTGCCTTCTGGTTCTAAAATATCAAGGAAATTTTCCTTGAGAATTTCTTGAAGGATGTTTTCTAGGTTCTTTTTTTGATCATGGCTTTCAGGTAGTCCAATAATTTTTAAATTATCTCTCCTAGATCGATTTTCCAAGTCAGTGGTTTTTTCAGTGAGGTATTTCACATTGCCTTCTATTCTTTCATTTCTTTGGATCTATTTAATAGTATCTTGATTTCTCATAAAGTCACTAGCTTCCATTTGCTCCATTTTAATTCTGAAGGAATTATTCTCTTCAGTAAGCTTTTGAGATTCATTTTCCCTCTGGCAAATTTGGCTTTTTAAGGCATTCTTCTCCTCATTGAATTTTTGAGCCTCTTTTGGCATTTGAGTTAGTCTATTTTTTAGGGAGTTATTTTCTTCAGTCAGGTTGTTGACTCTCATTTCATAATTTTCTTGCATCATTCTCATTTATTTTCCCAAGTTTTCCTCCACTTCTCTTATTTGGTTTACAAAATCCTTCTTAAGGTCCTCTATGGCCTGTAACTAGCTCATAGTTTTTCTTGTATGGCTTTGGTACAGGAATTCTGACTTCACCGTCTTCCTCCTATTCCATGCTTTGATCCTTTTTGTCCCCAAAATAGAGGTCTAATGTCAGATTGCTCTGATTGCTTTGCTTCCATTGCTTGCTCATGTTGCCACTCAATTACCTGACTTTTGAGATTTTGCCACAGTAGAGCTCTGCTACTAGAGAGGGGAGCCCTGTCCCAATCACTGAGGTTTTTACAGCTGCTCGAGCTATTAGTTGGTTGTCCTCTCTGGAGACTCCAACGCTTTGGCAAACCAGTCACACACCACAGGACCTCCACCCTAGACCACAATCCATATCCAAGCAGGTTAAAGCAAGAGAAATTACCCCTCAGACTGGTTGCTTGGTCCCCCTACAATAGGCAGGCCTGGACTTCTGAAGCATCCATACATTGGTGGCTGCACAGCCAGGAAGCCCATTTCTCCCTCCAGGGGGCAAAGGCTAGACCACACTCTCAAACTCCTGGTTCCCAAAGTCCACATTGCAGTGAGCTCTCACTTCATCCTTACCATCTATGGGTTGATAATTTTGGAAACTGCCACAGCTGCTGGTGATCTGAAGACCCTCCAGCTGGTGGCTGGTTGTAGCCACTCTAAAGCTAAAACTGTAGACATATGAGGGGCTGGGATCAGGTCACACAGTGCTGCACTGGCCCTTTCCTGCTGTCCTGCCAGGCTATCTTCAGCAGGAGATTAGCTTCTCTCTGTCATTTTGTGGGTTCTGTAGCTCCAAAGTTTGTCTAGAGACATTTTTTTGCAAGAATTGGAGGAGGTGGAAGCCTGGGCCACATGGAAGTCCTGTTTCTACTCCACCATATTGACTCTGCCCCCTTCACTCATCATTTTTGATATACAGAACATATATTCTTCTCTCATGATTCTCATTTCTCTTTAAAGCACTCAGAAACAGAAAATTGTGGTTCCACTTCTTCCTCAAATTTCACAGGATTCTCTGTTTCATCAAGTGTTGGATACTTCCCTTCTTTTTTTAGTATTTATTCATAGATTCCTGAATTTGTTTACTAGATTTGGAAGTCATGTTTCTTTTGCTGGTTTTTTTTCCTGTTGATTTATCTATTTATGTTCAAGGTCTTTGAGATTCAGTCTTACTGTAATCTTTGTTATGTTCAGTCTCTTCACCCCCACCTCCCTAACATACTCTTTGTTCTCCTAGTGGTTCACTTCTGAATCCCTTCCCTTATGACTGTAGTTTTCTTGGGGACTGTCTGTCAAAATCTCTCAGCCACCTCCCATACTAAGTAATTTATAATTCACCAGTCTAGTTTTCTGAAACAACTGACTTTGGTTGGTCAGAACTGGCCCCAACTGAATGATGTGTTTTTCCTTCAGGCTTGGTGGAGTGTCACCACAGAAAGCTATATTCAGAGTGTCCTTGTCCTGGTAACTTCACCCATTCCTTGAGTTCTTTAGTTCTCTGTCTTGGCACCTGTAGTCTAAAAGCTACAGGCAACAATGGTTCAGAATTTGCTCTCACTGACACCAACAGAGTCTGCTTTCCCTGGGACCAATAGTTCAGAGCTTTTCAGCTCTGGTGCTTCTGGAATGCAGCCCCCAGTAAATGTTTTTGTTCCTGAAGAGCTGTGGCCAAACTGATTATCAAGTCTCAAGGGAATTCCACAGATTAGAGCCAAGGTCTGTATGGCATTAGAAAATGAACTGGAGTGAAATACAAGGATGTGGTTTCATATCACTCTGCATCATGTCCTTGGGCTTCATAGTACAGCCTTGCTACCTGTAGTATGAAAGATGGTGGAAGGGTGTTCAGTACATTCAGAGTCAGTAAGGATCAGTTTCTGGTGTTTTTTTTTCTTTTTAACCTTCTTTTGATTCTTGGTGTACTAGACCATGGAAACCACTGAAGTTGCTTTATCTTTGAATTCTGTTTTGAAAAGATTTGTGAGGTTATAGAGAAGAGAAAAAAAAGTCTAGTCTGTCATGGTATTGCTTACCTGACACAGAAATCAATTTACTTGAACTCTATATCTTCTTTAATTTACTTTTGATTTTTTATATGTATTCTTTCCATTAACATTGTTGTAGTTATTTGTATTGTTTTCTTCACTCTGCTTACTTCACTCTTCTTCAGTTTATATAGATATTTTCATGCTTTTCTCTATTCTTCACACATCATTTTTATAGTACAATAGTAGTCTGTTTATGTACCATAATTTATTTAGCCATTCTCCAATAGATTGCTATCTAAATTGTTTCTAATTCTTAGCTATTACAAAAAGTGCTGCTATAAGTAGTTTGGAATGTATGAGAATGTTCTTCTTGTTGATGACTTTTTTGGTATATAAATCCAATAATGGAATTTCTGGATGAAAGAATATGGGCATTTTTTCACTTTATTTGCATAATTCCATATTGATTTACAAAATGATTTTACTTTTTGATGGTTCCACCAACAATATATTAGTTTACATATTCTTCTAACTTCCCAACATTGACTATTGCCATTTTGGTTATTTTTGTTTCTTTTCAGAATGTGAAGTAAATCCTTAAGTTGTTTTGATTTACATTTTTTATGAGTAGTCATTTGGAAAATTCTTTCATTTGTTTATAAATAATTTGCAATTTTTTGAGAACTGTTTTTTCATACCCTTTGAACATTTTATATATTTTGGTATGGCTATTAGTTATATATACACACATATATAAACACACACACACACACCTGTGCTGTGTGTGTGTATGTGTGTGTGTGTTATCTTTATCTTGGATACCAGACTCTTATGAGGGAAATTCAATATAAGGGTATTTTTCCCTCCATTCAAGCATTCCCATTCTTATCATAGGTGCATTAATTTTGTCTGTGCAAAAGCTTTTCACATTCAAGTAATCAAAGTTATCTATTTTCTCTTTTATAATTACTTGTATATGTTTGTTTAAGAATGCAGCTCTCATCTATGAGAGGTATATGATCAATTTCTCTTTTAACATATTTTATAATATGGTATTTAATATTAAAGTGACTTGCATATTTAGAATGTATTGTGGACTATACTGTTAGATGTTGATATAAACTTAATTTCTGCTTTTTCAGTTTTTCTAGCAGTTTTAATGAAAGGAGGAATTCCCTCCTATAATTTATATTTTCCATTTTTTCAAATATTGAGTTATTGAGTGTAATTATTTCTGAATCTCTCTTGTCTAGATTATTGCATTGATCTCTTTCCTTTAAACAATGCCAGATGGAATTGATAAGTGCTGCTTTATAATACATTTTGAGGTCTGGAAAAATACATTTTTCCCTTGTCCCTATTTCTTTTCCTCATTTCCCTTGATGTTACAGATTTTTCAAATTAATTTTGTTATTAATTTTTCAAGTTCTATAAAGTGTACCATTGGTAGTTACCCTCTGATAATGGCATTACCAGGGAAAAAAAGGCTAATTATGGTTGCATTATCACTTTTGTTTTATTGGCAAAACCTAACCATGATATCAAATATTTCTCCATCTATTAAAATTGTTCTTTATTTCTTTAAGAAGCATTTTGTAATGAAAACTTTTGTGTGCTTCAGGAGGTTGATCCCTAGATATCTTATATATATTGTATTTATTTGGAATGAAATTTCCCTTTCTATTGCAATTTCTTTTGTTTTGTTATTAGTATATTGAAACACTATTGTTTTTTGAGGATTTATTTTGTAGGCTACAACTCTGCTGAATCTTTTATCTATTGATCCCCAAGGATTTTCCAAGTAAATCATCATATCATCAAGAAAGAGGGGGTAGTTTTATTATCTTCTTACCTATATTTTTTTCTTTAATTTTTTCCCTCTTGTCTTATTATTGTTGGCAGCATTTGGGATCATTCATTAGTTGGCTTTTGAATTTTTAAATGCATATTCAATGTGTTAATCCTTTCTCTTTTCTATTTTGTTAATATGTTTCTAAGGATATAATTTTTCCCTTCATGACTAACCTAGCTGCATACCAGAAATTTTTATGTGCTTTTTCTTCATTTTCATCATAATCATATTCTTTTATGTAGTTGTCAATCATTTCTATGATTTGTTCTTTGATGGACTTATTATTTAGTTTCATTGAATATCTACTTATTGCATGGTGCTATAAAGAGCATCGTATTATACTGGGGACAAATGAAAAAAAATGAGGGCCACAGAAAAATCTATTTGTCAAGGGACACATGTGTAATTGGCTATTTCTAAAATAAGCACAATGGTTGCTACATAGCAGGCACTTAATACATGTTCTTTGAATTAATGAATCTGGGTGATATCCAAAAAAGCTGAGTCTTCTCTGATTACCTTTTTTCTCCCCACCCCTAAGCTCCTTGTCTCCTGGTCATTGAATTACATCTTGGCTCATTTTCCCCTCTTCTTCCAACCCATTTTCCATCTTACCTATACCTTTTGTTGCTAATGTCAGAATAGAGAGTGGGAATAGAAGAATTTTGAAGTTGAGAGTTAGAGAAACTATTTTCATTTTATTCTGTTTCCTCCCTAGAATATTTCCCCTTTCACCCCAACCTAGTGAAATTATTGGGAGCAGGTATCTCCTTGGCCTCATAAAAAGTTCAAAAGGATTGAGGTTGTAGAATGAGCCAAGGTTTCAGCCTGTCTTTTTCAGACAAGAGGAGGATTGGGAAAAGTTAGTGAATACAGAGGGGTTAAAGAATTCAACTGGATATATTTTCTGACTGCGTAGAGGAGATGCTTAATAAATGTCTATTGAACTTGGAACTTGATGGAATCCACATAGCAGTGGCAGCCTCTGAAGCTTCAGTAGAGTTTGTTTGCACTAGTTCCAGATAACCTGAAGATCATAAACAAACAAAAAAACACATTTCAACTCCAGGACGGGTAAATTTCTCCCCCCTCTCCAAATTGTTTCCTTTCTATCATATTCAGTAATCTCTGACCTTCCTAGATGTCAAAACAGTCTTTGGCCTAGTAAGGAAAAGAGAAAAAATTGTCCCTGGGCCAAGTTCACATCATCATTAGCAGAGTAAAAATAAAGTGCTTTTAACTTCTTTCAGATTATTTCAGGTTTTTTCTTTTGTAATTCTTTTATTAAATCTGTGAGGAAGGCTCAATGAAAATGAGGAAACAGAGACACAAGTTGGTTAAGTGCATTGGCCAAAGCCAAAAAGTGATTTAGGGTAAAATATGGACTAGAACCTGAATCTCCTATTTCCTAGTCCTTTAAACTGTCCACTAGACACTGCTATATCCTAGACCATTTTCATTGTTTTGTGGCTAAAGTGTCATGTCAGGGTATCCAGGGCAACAAATTTAATGACACAGCTGGGAAAATTTTAAAGTCTCCTCTGCATTAGGTCACAAGTGGAGGTTAATATGATGGTATGATTACATCCCTATTACCTGCCTCCAGAAACCACAGTGCAATTCAGGAGAACAGAAAGGTTCCACTGGGGGATGGCCCCAGTCTGAATGAGCAGCCAAGGTCAGGATGGAAATGTGGAAGAGAAAAATAACTGTTATGCCCATTGCCAAATTCAAACCCACTTGGTGATTCTGGCATCTTCTGGAGGGTCACCTTTACCTACCAATTAAAATAAAGACATTTTCCCCAGTTGGATCCTGCAACAAGACTGTATGCTGCTTCCAATGCTATGGAGACCACAATTCCAATGCACTGAGTTCTGAATCCATCTTCTGAAAGTAATGCACTAAAAGGAAGCCTTTATTATCTGTCCAAGTATTAAAAAAATCCTCATAGGATCCAAATTTAGAACTCCTAAGGCCCTTTATACTCCCCCTCTTTACCTCTACCAAGCACTGTACCTTTAATTTTCATAATGTATGCAGTTTTAAATTCAACATTTATTTTTAACACCTATATTTTAATGAAACATGAAATATAAAATGAAACTCCAGTCTGCCTTGTACGAGCACAGAGAAAAATCCTAATTACCTGTTTCAAAAGTGTGAAGCGCTTTCTAATTTTCCACCAGCCAGTTTCCTTAGACAGCACTCAGTATTATAACTATTTATGCCAATTGTGCTATTTCATGCATAAAATTACTGCATTATTGTTGGAATAGATGCTAGAGAGATATCTAAGCAGGGTGCAATCACTTCACTTTCTATCAAATTGGGCTCCTGAAAGGTATCATAAATTTTATTAGAAGGCAAGGGGCTAATGGCAGCCAATCAGTGTTAATGCTGATAAAATTGCTTGTATTTTACATTATAAAAACCAGACGATATATTTTTTTAATCATAGGGCTTCCTTTTGTTTTATTAAGAATGGATCATGAAAATGATATTGTAATCACACAAGGTAGTTAACAAGCCCTCCTGCTTTCCCTAGGCCTTGAAGGGAGGGGTGATTGGAAAGGGGAGCAGCTTTCCTTAAGGCACCTAAGTTTTGGCTGGCTGGCAAGACAGGTTTTGTGGGAAGCTGCTTTCCACTCCCTGATTGATGGTGGTGTAAAGTGAAACGGTGCAAAGTGGATACACCGCCCCATTTGGGGTTATATTTCAATTCCTTGTGGCTTTATGCTCCTAAGGTCCACTCTTTGGGAAACAAATATTAATGTTCCACTGTTCCCGGGTCCTTTATTGAGTCATAAAAATTGTTTTCTATTAACCTGCCTATTGAATCTGAGAGTGGGATGGTTTTTAAGACTCCCCAGCTCATTCCTGAAGTGCCATAGTCAAGAGTGGCAGATTATTATGATATTGAAGAGGGGAGGGAAAGGATGGGGGTGGCACTTGGTACAAGTTCTATCTTTTTGGAGCAGAGTTGAATGTGAGTTTACCAAAACACAACAAAAGTCATATCTATGAATGAACCACACTTGCGCAAGCCTGAGGAAGATAGTCTTGCTTAATAATAATAAAAATCACCTTCATTTCTCTGAGTCTCCTTTTCCTTATCTGCAAAATAAAGGGACTGAGTGAAATGATCTTCCAGCTCTAAAAAGTATGGTATTTTGAAAAGAACGTTCTATTTAGAAGCAGAGCACTTGGGTTCCAATCCAATCTGTGATACTTGCTTCCTAAGAGAATTTGATCTTTTCATCTGATTTCTCTGGCCCATTGCTTCTCTATCTCTAAAATAAATTAGACAGATGATTTACTCAAAATCCTGTGATTCTAGGATGGTTCAAATAGCTCTAATCTTGCCTTCCTTTTTCTGAATATGATATCCAATCCATGCTCAACTGGAAGTCTAAGAGAAATAGCATTGTAACCAGGAAGGAGAAAACATAGAGCTTTAAAATCTGTGAATCCCTCTATTGCCACATAGATTTTCATTCATGCTATCTATGTAACTCTGTTTAGTTAGTATCTTTTACAATGTCATATGTACTGAAAAATGCAGGTTACTGTATCTCCCTCTTTTCTGAACTCTTAGAGTAGTTTTCTTTACCTGTGGAGCCCTGTGGGAATATTTGAGATATTGAAGGTGTTCATCAATCAATACACATGCATGCCCAAAACTCTTTTTCGTCTTCATTTAGTTCCAACAAAAATAAGAAGTGTGACTCAGTATAACTGGCTATTATGTACCAATTAGCAGAATTATTGTACATTAGAAAGGAGTACTCATATAGTAGCCATGTCTTCCATAAGGTTTGTGTTTTAAATTATACTCAAGTAAGGAATTACATATTGATAAATATAAATTTAAACATTTATTAAATCACTCAAATTTGGGCATTCATCAAATCACTAATAAATTTGGGCACAGTATTTTTAATAGTTGTAGTTAAAAATCTAGGATATCTATTTTTAAAGAAGTTAAGTTATATCAGAGCAGATGTATCTGAGATGGTCACTATTAAATATTTTAATAAAAATTTTTGTTATTTATAGCATCCAATTAAACTATTGACTAGGTTATAGTCAGGAATCAGTATTTGTACATAAATAGAAATTTAAAAGGTAAAGACTTAGCTGACAGAAAAACATGATTAAAGGAAAAACTTTTGCACATTAGAGGGTGATTAGCACTTAGAGTGGTGGCAAATAGTAGGTGTTTAATAAATGCTTATTGATTTTGTTTGATTATACCTCCACATAGTTGTTTCTTTTTCCTATATCAAGAGGAAGCAAGACAGGGCACAAAGGAGATAAAAGGGATTCTTAAGATTCCTTTTAACTAACAAGAATGTCAAGAAATCCAAGTAAAGTGGCCCTCTCTTTTTCTCATCAGTTGTATCAACCTAAGAAAAATGAATAAACAGGCTATGTATGTGATGTTTATAGGGGTGATTATAGAATTTGGCTCAGCATGGTAAGAAGCTCATGCTACACAGGCTACATGGGAACTGATACTGAGGGAAAAGTTAATTTGAGTGTCTCTCTGTCTCTGTCTCTATCTTTCCTCTTCCTGCCTGTCTTTCTGACTCTCTTTATCTCTCTCTTGTAGAGCTCATTTTGCAAAAGTAAAATGTGCATAAGATGAAATTCCATTGTATTTAAGAAAGCAAATCTGGGAATCCCTCACATAAACAGAGCACTTGCAATATGAAATGTTGCTCAAATGGCAAACTGGTAAGGTTCTTTAATTGGTTCAACTAAATTGAAATCTCTTTGAAGTAAGGGGCTATATGGACACTCCAAAAATACTCACTGATTGACAAACTGATCGATTGATTGTCTGGGGCCCAATGTGAAGACAAGGCTAGATAGGTTGCTGTCAGAATCCAATTTACCAAGGACACTCAAAAACTAAATTTTTCAAGGAAGTTTCTTCTTTGAGAGGTGAGAAGCAATATTAAATATTAGGCCATGTCTAAAATTTGTTTCTATTTTACCACCACCATTAATTTGAATATTTCCTTTTTCTCAAGTTGTTTGCTAATATTCTTTTTGGTCACCTTTTGCTTTTTCCCTATGAAAAATATCAATGGCAACTTTACAGATCCAGATGCCGGTGGCTTAGCATTTCAACCAATTATAAAGTGTAACACTTTGTTCTAAGGTCTCCCATGGACATCCAAGGTTATGCATCAGTGGAGCAAAATCATAGTGGAAACTCTTGATACTGACAATGAACATGTTTATAAAAAGCATTCACAAAAGAAAAAGGAATATGCTGTAACATTCAGAGGTTATAAGTTAACGAAACTGTGTTTCTCCTCACAAGGGGAGGAGGAGAACGAACAGATGCCAATGGAGAATAATTTTAGTCTTTGGCCTCCAATACCTTTAGTCCAAGGGCTACATACTGTGGTGTGGATTCGAGTATATGCAGTGACAATTGTATTCTGATTGAAGGCTCAGAGCCTCTCAGGGTTCAAACATGTAGAATTTTAGACAGCTGACATGGCACCTCTTATAAGGTACCATAATATGGAACACTGAGATAAGAATATTTCCTGAATTGCCTGAGGATTGAGAAATGAGGTTCAGGGACAAAGGAGACTTAAAATCTGTCACACAAGCAAGGGACTTGGTAGGGTGTGGGGTGGGAGGAGAAATATTCATATTGCCTGGTCTCTGGGTTTATTTGCCTTAGGATATATACACCCAGGAGGGCTGGGACTGTATCATTCCAAAGAGTTCTCATCAGTTCACAGATCCCCCTCCATGCCTTCACCACTCTATGTTTTGCCCTAGGCTGGTATCCACCTAGTCTACTTCTTGCCTTATGTCTGTGGTAGTAAACCCACCTGTGAACATATGGAAAAAACCAGCCAGATAAGCTGAAAGGTATGTAGGGAGAAAAGAGCACTGGGGAATAAAATACAAATATCTTTTCTTCCAACTGACAATACCCAGTGTTGCCAAGAAACTCATAGGAAATTTTAAAAACCTAGAGAGGTTTTTCTCCTAGGAGCTGCTTAACCAATACCATGGTTTTCCTTAGTTGCAATAGTGAAACTTCTCTATAAAGCTATAAGATTAATACAACTCATTCCTCATAGCAACTCTGCACAGTAGGGAATGCAATTATTATAATCTTTAATTTACATATGGGGAAATTGAGTCTGAAAGACTTGCCCCAAATCACCTAGCCAATAAATGCCAGAGCTAGATTTTACTCTAGCTTTCTTGTAACTGCAAGCTCTTGCCTTTATACCACATACCCCTCATACTCTGGGTATATCTTCACCTCTAAACTTAAAAATGTTTTGGAACTCAGAAACCACTGCAGCAGTTGATTATTTGAATTAGAAACAAACCAAATTGAAGAAAACAATTGGGAGAATAAGAGAAAAATCAGAGAGAAAAGTTTGTCTTTTGGGTTTCACAATCATTTAAGTATGCTGAGCCCTCCGATATGGATACTATTGTATTTCTGCTATAAAGGAGAAAAGAGTTGTAATCATTTTCTTGGCATTTAGACATCTTAAAGTTTAATATTAATAATAGTGACTACTCATAAAGAATTTATAATTTTTCAAAGTATTTTATAATCATTTCATTTGAACCTCAGTATATTTAATATATCCCCATTTAATAAATGAAAAAAAAAAACTGAAACTCAGGTTATTTAAATGACTAGTCCAGGCTTAAATAGCTTGCAATTGCCTAAAGCAGAATTTTATCCTAGGTCTTCCCAAATATAATTACAGTGCTTCATACATTATGCCTCACAGAACAAAACAAGGGTACAATAAGTGCCATAGGACAGTGATTTATTCATACCAAACTCTTGCAACAGACAGTAATCCCTATAAGGAACTCAGAGGAAAGAAAGATGTCTGGAGGCTGGAATTAACTGGAATGACTTAAATGATCATGGAACTTAACAGGTTTTAAAGAGTGGGGAGGCAGTGGATAAGTAGAGGAGTGGCAGAGTATTCAGGGCCAGGGTATAAAAAGGGACTTAAAGGCATTAAAAGTATGTGGTACTCACGGACAGTGATAAAGCAGAAGCTTAATGAAGAGGAGCCAGAGACAAATCTGAAACATCAGATAGGATGAGATCGTAGAGGGCCTTGAATGCCAGCTGAAAGATATTCAATTTTGTGCTATGGGCAGTTGGGGGCCATTGGAGGATTTTAATAAGGAAGTAATTGTGTGTGTGTGTGTGTGTGTGTGTGTGTGTGTGTGTGTGACAGAGACAGAGAGAGAGCTAGAGACAGAGAGATAGAGACAAAGAGAGACAGAGATAGAGAGAGAGAGAGAGAGAGACAGAGATAGAGACAGAGCCAAAAGGGGTAAAGTATAGAAACAGGTAGATTATATATGGAGACATGTGGACGATAATACTCAGCATATTCATGATGCTCAAAACTAGTATTTCTTTAAAATGATTTTTGTCATTCTGTGAAAACTCACTAAGAGTGAGGGTGAATCCTCATCAGGCTACAAATTCCATGTTTTCATCCATACTCTGATAAGACCAAGTCTTAGCAATATCCCCACTGCTGATATTACTTGGAACCTCAATTGATTTATAACTTTGCAATCTATTTGTCCCCATTTATTATCCCTCACATAAAACCAAGCATCAATGGGAAGTTGCCTCTGATGTTAAGACTCTAAAGAGTTGGACAAAGAGGAGTCTAGGCCACTGGAGTGCTTTTGGAGAGAGAATATAGTGTAAGAGATCAGCAAAGCAATAAAGGGCCTGCATGTCCCAACCTCCGTATATGAAATGCAGTTAATAATACAAAGCCTGGATGTTTTTAATAAAGGGATGGATGTGTGTAGCTGCTGTCCTTGAAGATTCTATTGCAGGCTGAGCCTTTACAATTCAGACCTTGTGGAAAAGAAAAGATACCAGTCAATGTCCCCAAAAATATGACCACTGGTAACAAATCTGCCTGGTAGCAGACCATGAAGGGACTTTTAGTGGGCCCTTCTGTCATTCCCAATTGGTCTTATTCATGAGAATTTAATATTTTCAAATCACAAAGGGGACAGACAGCACTTCTTCATTCATTTTGCAGGACATTTCAGTGGGTGCAGATTGAAAGGTGCACAGCCATCAAACATGGCATTACCTGCATCCATCTCCATCAATGCATCAGGAGAGATCCAGGAGAGTTGTACTTGTTCATTTGCCCCTCACCCCCCTAGGGGAAAATTTATGGATGAACACAAGAGAAAATTTAAAGGAAAATTATATTAGAGTAGACAGTCAAGTGACTAAGCAGAACAGATAGAAAATAACATAATTGTTTTATGCTGATTTCACTGTACCTGGTTAGGTACAAGTCCTTTAAACCCTGAACTTTCCAATTTTTAAGGTGACAAAAAGATGGACTGTATGACTCTAATTTTGTCATGAATTTTAAGGCAAAGGCATATGTATACAGTATATATATATATATGTATACAGTTGTTTTAACTTCAGACTGTATATTTTAAAAACAAACAGTCATCTACCAATGTAAAAAGAAAACAGAAACAGTAAGTCTTGAGCTAGGGGAGGGATAAGAAATGGTGTCTGCATCACGAGTTAAAGGGTAGTCTTCTTTCAATTTGACTGGTGATTCGCCTACCTCCGCTCCTACTCACACCCCAGACATTAGCAGAAGAAACCAAATTAGGACAAATGAGAATCTTTCTGGAGACTTGTGGGATAACACATCTGGAACCGAATCCACCTATCTGCCCTTTGGTGATTAGACTGTGAGGTGTCTAGGAGGACCTTGTTTAGCTGCTGGCTAGATTTAAGAACCCATAAATATAGAGGATGGTGGTTACTACATGGAAGCCAGGGTTTGAGGAATGAATGTGGTTGAGTTAAGAAAGAGACTGCCATGATCCCCTTTACTCTGGGGATCAAAATTGTAGATTTTCCTTACCAGAACAGTTTTGGAGCATAGCTAGGAAATATTAGATACAAAATACTCGATGGAGGAAGTTGACATTTCACACTTCACCAGAAGCAGCTATCTGTTAGGCAACAGGGAGAGAAACTTCCGAAACTTCCCAGAAATAGCCTTACTGCTTTAGAATTCTAATTATTTTTGATTCTGCTTTAATAAATGTACTTGAATATACAGGTAAATAGATAATCCTTTGGGGTCCTATGAAGTTGAAAAAAAATTAGAATTTCAATAGAATGGGGGCCTTGCCAGGATAAATTTATGGGTATTTTTATTTGTATCTCCAGACAGCAATCAGACTGAGAAACTTAAAGGAAAGCCTGGGAGTCTTAGGACTCCTGTGAGTACTTGTATGAAAGGATTTAGCACTTGCAATACTTAGGTCCTCCTCACTCCTGCACTCGAGCTGGCAGTATGGACCTTGGAGAGTCAGTGGTTTACCCAAATATAGAACTGTTAGTACCTATTCAAGAAGGAAAAAAATGTCTTGGCTCCAATATAAAGTAAGCATACCTGTGGGGACAGGGAACATATCCTGCTATGCTAAGCAAGCAAACCAAAACACTGTCCGGAATGTAAAAGTGAGTGAGGGGTTGCATATGAACCAGATGAGTGAGGCAGTGTGGAATGATGAAGGAATAATAAACTTGGAGTCAGAGCCCCTGTGTGACATTGGAAAGGTCACTTCATCTCCCTATGCTTTAGTTCAT
>NW_027185712.1:7732443-7804563 GCF_028583685.1 Petaurus breviceps papuanus | reverse complement strand
AGTTCATCATCCATAAATCAGGAGAATGCATCCAAAGACCTTGGATCATCCTGAAGCATATGTCTTATTGTGTCACTTCTCTCCTCAGTCACCTACCGTGCCTCCCTATCATATCTAGCATCCAATACAGGTTCTACTCTCTGGTCTTTAGAGCTCTTCCCAACCTCACCCCTTTTCTACTTCTCCTGTTGTACTAAATACTACTACCCTCTACACACTGTACAGTTTCAGGCAGCTAGGGAGCACAGTAGATAGAGTCACCTTCACCCCTCCCAATCTGGAATCAGAATCTGACCTCAGATACTTACTAGTTATATGACCCTGGGCAAGGCATTTAACTTCACTTTGCTTCATTTTTCTCATTGTAAAATGGGAAAATTAATAGGGCTAATCTCCCAGGGTTGTTGTGAGGCTAAAATGAGATAATAATTGAAAAGTACTTAGCACAGTGTATGGCATACAATAGATAGCACATAAATATTAGTTATTATTATAATCATTTATTTTATTCTTATTATAGTTTGTCTAAACTCACCTTTCTGTTGATCTTTACACATGGATCTTTTTCATCTCTCATGTTAGTGCCATTTCCTTGTGGTTGGGATATGTGCCCTTCTTTACCTCTGATTCATGGAATACCTGTTTTCTTTTAAGACTCCATCTCTCTCATTTGATTTTTAAAGTCTTTT
This sequence comes from Petaurus breviceps papuanus, assembly GCF_028583685.1. Classification (NCBI taxonomy): domain Eukaryota; kingdom Metazoa; phylum Chordata; class Mammalia; order Diprotodontia; family Petauridae; genus Petaurus; species Petaurus breviceps. The sequence goes on along the minus strand of NW_027185712.1, from coordinate 7,803,874 downwards.
TTTAAGTTCTTCAATGGATTTTTTTTGTGCACATTACCATTTATTATTAGTCTTTAGAGTAGATTGGGATTTCTTTGCTTCAATATCCTTCTTTAAAGATTAACCCTGGTCTTCTCTATTCCCATAGTAACTTTCTCTTTCTCCTTTGCTGTGCATTTTTTTTCATAATAATTTAGTTTTTATAATCACCTCTAGTCCCAGGGTATGGGGGATGGTGCCTCTGGTCTCTAATCTTCTTCAGCTCTCCCCTCTGACCCTGAACTCAAATCAAGAGTTTCAGCCTCCTGTAAGTGCCCACAGCCAGGAGCTTTCTGCCCCACTGCTTCTGTACTCACTGGGCCTATGCTGGTTCTTTCTCTTCCCTAAGCTCCTGCAGCACAGATGGATATGGCATTCATTGTCATCAGAAGTTCCCTCAGTCTTCCTCAAGTCAGATGCCTAACTCCTCTCACTGTCCTGGGGGTAAAAGTTCTAGTGTTTGGGGCCAAGGCAGCCTCTCAAACCCACTAACCCCAGGTGTTGAGGCTTGTGGGTTAAGCAGTTTGCCAGCTAGTTTTTGAGGTGGACCTAGCCTGGAGGTGTTTACTCTTCACAGGAAGGAAATCTCATCCTGGGATTTTTCTTAGGGTCTTCTTTGATTGTCCAGAGAGAAGTCCTGTTTGGGCCCTGCTCTTATGTGTTTCACTGCTCTACATTTGCCCAGAGACACTATTTTATTTATTTTTGTGGAGGAAAATCTTGAGAGCTTGAAATTTTCTGACCTACTCTGCCATCTTCCCAGAATCCTCTCCTCTCTCTTAAGAGTCATATCAAGTGCCACTTTCTTAAAGAGGTTTTTCCTGATGTTCCTAGTTACTAGATACAATGCAAAGAATACTAGTTTCCTAATTAGCAGAACTAGGCTCGAACCTAATCTTTTCGGTTTTCCACCTGCTTGATGTTGGGTTAGACATTCAACTGCTTACTGTTCTCATCTGTGAAATGTAAGGATTGGATAGAAGACTCGAAGATTCTTTGTATCTCTAGGTCTAATCGTTCCCCTTTTACTTGTCATAACTTCTCCACCTTCAAATATTCACATCTTTCTAGCTTTTTTTTTTAAAGCCTGACCTTATTGTCCCTTTGAGTTATCCTAATTTTTGGCTGGGATATAGAACGTTCTCACTTACACAGCCACTCAATATCAGCAGATTGAGAACACAAATCCAGAACTTCCAGCACTGGTATTATTTCTTTAATGGAATATCACTCTGGACCGGCACCAAGAAGATAAATACCAAGGGTGTAAGTATTCATCTCCTTCGATTTCTAGTGTTTTATCTGCCATCAGAAAAAGAACCAGAAAAGAAGACTCTTCTAGGTGAGTACATGGGAGCAAGGTGATGTGCTTCTGATGCAAGTAATCATTGTGTCTGGGAGCAGGAGAGAAGAAAAAAAATTCTTCCCTGTCTGTTTTGTTGGAATTCCAAAGGAGAGAAAATGCTGGATTCCCTAATGAGATGTTGTCATAATTTCTCTTATATTTTTTATTCAAAGTACGTTATTTATCCCCTGCTTCTTTATTTGAATGATTTTAATCCATAGTTTCTTATTCCAATATTAATTTACCTTACTATTGAAATGGTGTTATTTCATCCCCTTTATAGGATTTGCCATAAATGCTCAAACCTCCACATGACCCTCATCCATGTCATCTTTTAAAAGAGCAATGTCTCCTCCTTTGTCCACCCCAGGTAAAAAATGTGATTGCAAACCCTTCTACTAATTATATTTCTCTACATCTTTGTTTAAAAGGCATCCATATGTGGTGACTTATTTTGAGAAATATTAATTTATGAAAGAGGAAGTATGGTACAGTGAAATGAGTAGGGGATCTGGAGTCAAGGGATTTTGTTTGACTTGAATCCTAGGTGTGCAACTGCCACTACTTGATCCAGACCAAAAAAAAAAAAATCTACCCATTTGGGCTTCTATCACACCCCTTTAAAAAATGAAGAAACTAAAAGGGAGAAGATACAAACTCCAATTCAATAATGTTATGATATTATTAACTTCTTCCTTTTTCTATTCTTTCTCTCCTCTAAGAAACATCCTTCTTTCTCTTCACAGCTTGCATACAAATATAGTCTTCCTTTATTCTTTCAGTAATCCTCAAATAAGATGAGATTTATAAAAGAAACAAATCTTGTGGCTTTCTAATATATGAAATTTGATTCCTCTTCTGGGTATTCTCATACCATATATACTTATTTACCTTCTTTAAGTTTCTTTTGTTTGATTAATTTCTATATCAGATACCCTGTCTGTCTATCATTATTTTTTATCAGTCCAAATAATTTGTTATTCATCTTTCTGAAAACTCATATATTTTATTTAATAATTAAACTCAAAATTGTTGAATACATTATATAGGAGGTATAGCTTAAATTCCTTTACAATTCAGGATTTCATTCAATCTAAACCAAATAAAAATTAGTAAGTGAACACTATATTCAAGACATTGTATTCTTATAAATACAAAGATAAAAATGAAATAGTACATTTGTTCAAAGGCTACCATGCTAGTGGTAAGGAATAGTACCATATATATATATATATAATTATACATGTATATAATTTTCTTATATATACATATAAGAAAATTCAAAGGACATATGAAACCATAAAAAATTCATTGAGGGAGATAATTAACAATTGGAAGGGGATGAACTTTATTTGGTAGATGTTATCTGAGCTATGCCTTGAAGAAAGTTAAGAATTTCATGAAGAAAAAAGTGAGAAAGCATACAGTTAAAATATTGAGGACCTAAATATAACATAAATATAAAGAAATAAAGCAGAAAAATGAGGAAAAAATTATTGAAAGTTTATCAAATGAAGGTCTCATATCTAAAATAAATAAATAATTTTCAAAACTATAATAATATAGTCATTCACCAATTGATAAATGGTCTAAGGATATGAGCAGGCAGTTTTCCAGTGAAGAAATGAAAACAGTTTAGAGGTTTATGAAAAAATGCTCTAAATAATTATTGAGTAGATAAATACAAATTTAAAAAAAACTTTGAGATACCATTTTATACTTACCAGAATGGCTAAAATGATAGAAAGGGAAAGTGACAACTGTTGGAGGGGATGTGGAAGAAAATGGGACACTAATTCACTCTTGATGGAAATGTGAACTGATCTAACCATTATGGGGAGGAATCTGGAGTTCTGTGCAAAGAGTTATTAAACTACCTGTAACCTTTAACCCAATAATACCACTATTTGGCCTATTTCCAAAGAGAATTAGGGGAAAAGAAATGTTTATGGTAGCTCTCTTTGTGGTGGCAAAAAACTAGAAATTGCAGGAATGCCCATCAATTGAGGAATGGTTGAAAAAGTTGTATAATATATGGTTGTGATAGAATAGTACTGTGCTATAAGAAATGATGAGCTCAATGATTTTAGAAAAAAATGGAAGGACTTGTATGAAATAATGAAAAGTGAAATGAGCAGAATCAAGAGAACATTGTATACAGTAACAGCAATATGGATTTAAGAATAAGTTATTTTGACTATTATAAAAATCCAAATTAATTATAAAGAATATATAAAGAAAGAACTAATATATAGTGTATATAGAATAATTTTACATATATATGGCTATATATACATACATTATACATATATACATATATATGTGTATATCTATTTGTGCCTAATGGTAACCATCTCTAGGGTAAGGGAGAGGGAAGGAAGGGGAAAAAAGAAATTTACATGAAAATTTTGTTATGTATTTGAAAGGAATAACAAATTGTGCATAATGGATTTCCAATTTCATAGGTAGTTATGTTTTTATTATACTATGTTATGGAAATGCTTGTTTTATTCCATAAATTAAAAATAAAATTTAATTATGAAAAAAAATATTGGGGACCATTAATGAAAAGACACATTGATAAGTGATGAAATGGCATATGCAGAGAACTAGAAGACATGTTTAACTTGAAAAGAGAGTATGACTGAAGAATAATATAAAAAGACTGTAAAAATAGATGAAAGCCAGATTGTGAAGAACTTTGAGTGCCACACTGAAGAGTTTGTATATAACTATAGAGTTATTGAATTTTGTGTTATGTTTTGCTTTAGTAGGGAAGACAGTTATTTAGTGAGATTTGTATTTTAATATGTCTAATAAGGCACTATATTGATTATGGAGTGAAAAAGAAATAATTTATAAAGAAAAAATAGGAAATCATAGGAAATAGTATGGTGGAAAGGTAAAGGAGTTCTTAAATAGAGTAGTGACTATATAAATAGAAAGAAGGCAATGAATATGAGAAATATATTGACATTTAGATTTATAAGACTTGACAGTTGTTACATATGGGAATCAATGGAGAAGGAAGAGTCAAGAATAACTCTAACCTTGGCAACCTTGGTGATAGATGTATTATATGGTGGTACTATCAACATAACTAAGAAGTTTCACAAAGGAAATAATTTGAGTGAAAATAAATGAATTGTTTTGGGTATAGTGAATTTGAGATTATAATTAGACATCCTCATTGTCATCTTATAGCAACATACTTTTTGATGTCTACCAGAACTCCTCCTGTCTCTTTGAATAGTTTTGTTTGTTTGTTTTCATTTAGTATTGAAACTCTATAACTTGGTGATTTTATTTTTCCAAAATTGAACTAGTATTTTCTGCCATGCTATGTATTTTATTGCACTGTCTCTTTCTGATCCTTCTGGATACTTTTCTTATATGATTTCATGAACTATTGTATTCAGAAATTTTGTTTCATCATGCTTTCCTGGAAAACCAATCATTATCTATTTGTCTTGTTTCATTCTATTTTCTATGTCATTTGCTATTATTTTTTTTAATCTAGTATATGTTACAATTTTTTGTCTTTTAATTTTGCTCATATTACTTGTTGTATCTTTTCATTTTGCCCTTGCCATTCTCTTTTGCTGAACATCTATTACGTTCTTAAAACTCTCAAAATTCTCTTATGAACAATAAATTCTTACTACCCAAACTTTAAGAATTCTAATTTTGTTTTGCATGCCTTTTAAAATGTGTGTGTATATACATACACATTCATTTTATTAAGCTTAAAAGCTGCTCTTCAATTTCTTTAAATTGTTGCCATACCATTGCTAGTAATCTAGTTTTATTTATCCCAGCATTATATATACCCTTTCCTTTCTGTAGATTTCTCTTCACATTCTTTTATCTCCACATTATCTCTTTATTGTATTATGAGATCTTTTTTTTTCTTTTGGTTACTCATTTGTTCAAACTCTCTGGTGCTTTATCTGTAGAGTTTTTTCTTACAAGACCCTTTCCCATGTAGCATGTTCTCCAAACTTAATCAAGCCTTACTACATGCCCAGTCCACCTTCTTTTATGGTCATAAATATTTTGATGAAATCTTCAACACTACTTTTCATGTGTAAATCATGGTTGCTAATATATTTCAGCCTGCTTATAGCCAACATGCACCTGGGTTTTGCCCTTTACATCACCTGAAATTTCAATTCTTCTGAGATCATAGTGTTCCATTCAATACTTCGTAAGCCCTTTGTAAGGTCTATAATTGGTCCCACTAGAGTGGGTATTCTCTTTAACAAGGCATATTTCAACCCACAGACACCTTCTCATCTTGCACAATTCATGTCTCTGTTCTCCCATTGATTCTCGATGGAGAATCTATCTAAAGTTCTGGAGCTCTTTGCCTAGGACCCTGAATAGTTTTTTTTTTTTTTTACAAGCAGAGCAATGGGGCTATATGTATGTCAACTATCATCCCGGTCACTGATAGACTAGCCCATCTTCTTTTATGATTATACATAGTCTGAAGAAGTTCTTTTTATGTTTACTATTTCTCATTTCTTGGCATCAATAGCAGATTTAAATGGTTAGATTGAAGCTGTTGCGGTTATTCACAATATCTCATTCTCTCCACTTTAACCTTTCTTCTAATTTGATGTTGATTTTTATCTTTGTTCTAATTATTTGATGCCCTCACTGCAAAAGTTCAGTTGATCCAGATATAACTCAAACATCAATAAGCAGTAATTACCTCTTTGTTAAGACAGAGCAAAATTCATTATTTGTAACATTTAGTATTCACTAATCCCTTCCCTATGTAACTTCTGTAAGAATGTATTAATGATATATAAAGATGAAACTTCTGATTGTTTTGTGAGCTTTCCTTTGCAAGTCTCTCATAGGAGAATTTTGTTGTTTAAAATATGGGGTTTGTGGCAGCAAAAAGTGTGGGACTATTGAAACATCTGCACGATTAAAATATGATCTATAAAATTTTGGATCCTGCTCATTATCCATCTGAACTACCTGCCCAAATTGTAAAACACTGTGAAACTGACAGTGTACAAGACTGTGGATGTGATTACCCTCCTGCACTCTGTCCTAGTTAGACCTCATCTGGTATATGGTGCTCAGTTTGAGGTGATGTGTTTTAGGAAGAAAATTAAGAACTGAAAGAACATCCACTGAAGAATTATCAGAATGGTGAAGGGCCTTGAGATCATGCCCTATGAGAATCATTTGAAGCAAGTTTAACCTAGAGAAAAGAAAACTCAGGTAGGACATGATACCTGACTTCAAGGATTTAAAGCCTGTCAAGATGATAAAAGATACGACTTGTTCTGCCTGACACCAGAAGGCGGACAAACTTCAGTGGGTAGATGTTGCAGAGATAGACTTCATCTTGATGGGAGGAAAGGCTGTCAAATAATTAGATCTATTGCAAAGTGTAATGGGCTGCCTTGTTAGGTAGTAGATCTTAGCTAAATATTTTCAAGCAGAAGAGGGTGACAACTTGTCACATTGGGTATAGAAAGTCTTTTTTGTTCAGGTACAGTTTGGACTAGATGGCCTCTGAGTTCCAGTCCAACTTTGAGATTCTGTGATACTCTCTGCCTTTCACTTGCTCTCACAGCCAGTGGTAATTTAGATGACACCACCTTTAAAATACCCTAACTTTTGAAATTTACAATATCAAAAAGTTCTGCCAAACAGTTGAAGAATTCTTAAATAAAATGTAATGTGTGAAGGTATGGGAATGTTACTAAGCCATAAGGAATGACAAAGATGAAAAAAATCAAAGATTTATGGAAATATATAGAAAGTGATACAGGGTGATAAAAGTAAAACAAAAAGAATAATATACACAATTTCAATAGTATAAATGAAGAAAATTAAGAAAAACAAAACTCATTGCAAAAACAATGGATAACATTGCTATAGATGTATTTAAGTTAAATAACATATTCTTCCTTTGTTTTAATGGATCATAAACTATAAAAAAATGATTTCATAATACTGATGATCATCATACAAATATCATATCCAATCACTGTGATATTTTTTGCTTAACTTCTCCTACCACACCCAAAGATAATATAATTTAGAAATGTAATTGTGAGTTATATGGGGTTCATGTGTTGTGTCAAAACAACATTTATTGTTTTTTAAAATACTATCATTTACCTTATCAACAACCAAGGAAGAGCTAGGTGACACAGAGGATAGAGAACCAGACCTAGAGTAAGAAAGACTCATCTTCTTGAGTGCAAATATAGTCTCAGACCCTTCCTAGCTGTGTGACTCTGGGCAAGTCACTTAACCCCCTTTGCTTCAGTTTCCTCATCTGTAAAATGTACTGGAGAAGGAAATGGCAAAACACTTTAGTATCTTTTCCAAGAAAACCCCAAAGAATTGTACACAACCGAAAAAAGTGAACATCTACAACAGTCAACAACTCAGGTATTCTTACAGTAAGAGACCATGCTTCTTATGTGCAGTGGTTTCACTATCAATTGATTCTGGTAACAGTAACAACTCCCAAATTAGTCAGAGGGAAGAAATACATACACAAATGACCAAACAACAAAAAAGCATGATAAAAATAAAAGACAAGTAGCAATACCTTGTTTATGCTAGGTCAAAGGAAGCAGAGATCATTTCTGACTTAGTGAGCAGAGGAGTGATGGAGATCCTACATTATGAAAGTGAATCATTTGGACTTAGTCTTGAAGGACTGGATATGATTATAACAATTAGAGATTATTAGGGAAGTTGTGCCTTCCAGACTTAGGTAATGAAATGAACTAAACTATAGAACCAGGAAAACCTTAATATGTATGCAGGAAAAATAACTTATTTCTGCATGTAGCTAAAATAACAAAACAGTAGCATCACATTAAACTGCAGAGGTAGAAGGATATGGGAATGGAGGAAGGAAAGGGACTTTAATGACAAAATGGGTGATATAAACGGATCTATGAATAAGGAAGATTATTAATCTTGCCATCGATTGAAATATGGATTGAGGAGGGGGGCAAAGTGGAGGTTAGACATAGAACAGTTATGAGACCATTTTAACAGGTCAAACATGTAATAACAAGGACTTATACTAGGAAAATACCAATTAAAATGGAAAGGATGAATGCAAGAGGTATTTTAGAGGGAGAATCAATGGAATCTGGCAACAGATTTAATATGGTCATAGGGTTTAGGAATCGAATCTTTGATTTCACTGGTGTAAGGAACTCTGAGGAGAGGAAACTTCCTCTACTAACACAGATCAGCACCTTCTCTGCAAATTAGAGACCTAGAAAGTCACCTTGAATATTGAAAGGGTAAGAAATGATTTCACTGAGGCTAAAGTAATCAATATATGTCAGAAGTTGGACTTGAATCTTGGTCCTCCTGACTTTGAGTTTACCTCTCTTGACACTTATTCACCATTATTCCTGAAGGGTTGTGAAAAGTGAATGAATGAATGAATGAATGAATAACACCATGATTTTGAGCATAGTCAATTGATTAGATCATGGTTTCATGATAAAAAAAAATATTAGGTATGTGAAAAAGAATAGTCCTTTGACACAGACACTCCTAAAACAGGAGAAAATATTCCAGAACATGTTTTCAAGAATGGCAATACTGTTAATATTGTAAAAACAGACTCATCATTATCAACTCCACCACTCAATGCCTCTGTGACCCAGGACACAGATAATTATAATCTAACACACGGGTCTTCTCCATGGCCACAGAAAACACAGCTAGAAAAACAAGGAAAACTAGCTTGGAACATCAGACTGTAATATTCTACCACAAAGAGTCTGTCTGTCTGTCTGTCTTGTCTTGTCTCCTTCAATGATTGCTGATCAACAATACAATTGGCCAGTTTTTAAACACCCACAAAAACCTAGTTATGCCAGCTTTCATATGATCTCTTCAGATATCACTAGTATGGGATAAAAGTAGCCCTTGTTAAGGCTACTGGCACCAGCTACTGTATTCCTATCCCTAATATATTTCAAGAAATTAGGCACTATTCTAAATTAATGGAATTGATTGGACCAATAAAAAAATCTAAGTGAATATTAATTAAATTAAAAAATCCAAGTGAGTTTTAAGTGAACAATTTATGAAGTTATACAATTCTTCAAATGAACCTGTCATTGCTTAATTCATCTATTAATGTCCTGTTGGAATTACTTTCAGAGTCTGTGGCATTTGACCTTGAATACCTTTAGGGTGGCAAATCCTTGAAGGTGGATTTGTCTTTTAGAAATAGCCAAAGTTATTCAGAGCAAATTGGATAATACTATCCCCCCCCCAAAAAAAGAGGTGATGAACAATGTGACTATTTTTTAAAAATCCACATTCTTCAACTGACTTTGAAATCAGTTCCTAAAGAGGGGCACCAGAAATGTTGTGAGTCCTGGCAACACCTTTGAAAAAGTACAGAGTTCCCTCAAATGTGAACTCTGAAAAGAAGATTTTAGTATCTGACATCTGGCCATTGTGGTTTTTGGTTTTTTGTTTCTTTTGGAAGAAGGTGGTAAGGAATCCATCCCATTGCCTTATACTCATACCTCCAATAGCCAGATGAGACAAGGTGAAGAGCAGCTTTCTCATGGCTCACCTGTAGGAAGCTTGGGAAATCTGAGCTGCAGCGTGAATAACACATGAGTAATGACAGCAGAAGACAAGAAGGCTACTGCTTTGATAAATGCCCCAAGGACCTGCAAAATGGCAGTGCTTGGAGGCATGTGCCAAATCATGTTTGGCTTTGGCCCTGTAACTTGTGATTCTGTCAAGGACTCATCACATCAATTGGTGAGAAAATGGATTACTGTCATTCTTCAAGGCCCAGCACATCATTCCCCATTGATTGGCATGCCAAATCCTTCACAAAGTAATGAGTCAGGGACGATTCAAATCATCATCGAACTGTCAGCTTGATTGCATAGCCCTCTATCAATGGGATTAAACTGGTGTGGCATCCAAAATGTAATGAAAGGCATTACTTGACTTGAAAAGTTGACAGAAAGACAGGGATGCAGGACCTGGGAGACCTAGACCCATAGGAAACAAAAAAATAGCAGGGGAAATTTAGAGAAATTGGGTGATTGTTGACACTAATGAATTTATTTTTGTATCAGGTGTTATAGCAAAGAGGAATCATAAGGGACATTCTAAGGAAGCAAAGTGAACAAGTAAGCCAACTCCTTCATTTTGTAAATGAGAAAACTAAGGCCTAGAGAAGTGAGAGGACTTACACCAGGTTATATAGTTAGTGGTAGGAGAACCAGGGGGTAGGAACTAGGTTTTCCGAGTTCCAGTATAGGACTTACACTACAAAAAGCAGCAATTCTTTTGCAATTTAAGTTGCCATTATCTTGCTATAGAAATAGACATTGGGAATATAATATCTTTCTTAGTTTTCAATGGATAGATTGATTTAACATTTTATGTATGCTTAGAATTTTATTTTCAAATTGTGCCATTCTTTTCCCATGTATAGATCATTCTACTCTAATACAATTTCACTATCAGCTGAAGATATTGTCTGAATTGTTGTTTTCAATTGGTGCATATAATCGTATTTTAATCTGTATACACTTCATAATCCCCACCCTCCACCCCTACTCAACAGCATGTAATTGAAATTTCACTGCTAAGTATTGAATTTGTTTCTGTTTTTTTTTTCTACCACAAATACACTTCCATGATTATTTTGGTATATATAGGATATTGCTTTTTTTCTGGACTTTCTGGATCCAGGTCCATTCTCCTGGAAAATGGTTCAACATCAGAATGGATAAAGATTTAACAATGGAGAGGACTTTACAGATGATGCCCACAGATTGTACACCACTATAGATCTAAGAAAATCCACTTGTACCACACAACAACAAAACTGACAAAGGAGAGATATAATCAGGTAGTTGATTATAGCTACTTTTGTGATTGCTGGTAAGTAGCATAATATCTGTTCCAAAATTTCCATAAAAATTATGAAAGGAATAAGGATCACAAGTTTCACATTTCCTACTAGAGCTTTCAGGAAAAAAAATACTTTGTAAGCCTTCAAAGTGCCATATAAATGCAGATTATTTAATATTCCTCCATCTGTGTTAATATAATAGAGGAGTAGATTAACCATTAACCTTTGTAGCTCAAGAAAAATTGCTTATTTTCTTACAATTGCCTTCTTTTATTTATTTTAAATTTTGATTTTTTTTATTTTTCTGTTTATATGACCTTCATTTTCAAATATATCCTTTGCTGCTCTCCGACCCAGAAAAAAAAAACATTTCTTATAACAAATTATTAAAAAAATAAAGCAAGGGGAAAATAAGTTCAGAATAGCTAACAAGAAAAGCAAAAGTTGAAAGAATATTCGATATTGCATACCCATAGAACCTCCCCACCTTCCACCACTACTACCTCTGCAAAGAAGAGAAGACACATATTCTTATCTTTTATCCAGGACCAAGTTTAGAATGATTGACCTCTTTTAAAAGAAGAATTGGGGGGAAGAATAAAACAACTCTGTCAACTTCTTGAATTCTGGTTTCTTGAAGGATTGTTCTGTAATTTATATGTTTTATACACTTAGATGATTGGAAGACTTTGCCTTTATTTCCCTGTAACCACAGCTGGATTATGAGCTTTGGATTGCATAATACTAAAGTATCTGAACAGTTTTAAGGTCCTGAAGAAGTATTTTCTTAAGCACATGGGTTAATAATAACAATATAAACAATACCCAAAGGATGTTTGATCACTCCCTTCACTGGTGTGTACTATGTTCATTTATATAACAAAGCCACCATGTCCCTTAGTATTTAGCATGATGAATTCCTAGGGCCTGGAACATTGATTACCTAGTGACTAACCCTCTGGGGTGGATCTCTAAACATTTAACTCAAGGAATTCTTAGAAAATACACACAGAGACACAGACAAACACACACAGACAAACACACACACACATGCATGCAGACACATACTCCATCTGTAGGTCTATATTTTTAGCTTTCCAAACTTAGTAGATTCTACCAGGGTTAGTGATCCATTAGAACAGACTTAATTCCTTGCCATCAAAACACATTGCAATGGTACTTTTTGTATGAATTTACCACTCAATTTTATTTACTGTAGAAGAAATGAAGTCCTGAAAATACTAAATCTTTTCAGCCCCTTAGCACCTGTTGGAACTTGTACTCCTCTGACATAGGTTTTGAATAAGCATAATAAACTTCTCAAAATTCATTGTAGAATTCATGTACTTTGGAGAGCTAGTGTGAAGATATTTTTGGTTGAAGAACAGGTAACTCTCAAATGGGCTAATATTTCATCAAATGTTTCTCCTTGTTGTGGTTGCTGAGACAGAGACCCTTGTCTCTCAGTTTCTCCCATTACTTAACACAAAATATCTTCTTTAATTTTTTCCCTCTCTTAATCCTACCCACTTCCAAGCTGAAGTTAATGTTACATCTTCTCTATTGTTCTCACATATATGACAAAATCAGAACCTTCTTATGGATTGTCCTATTCTCTCATAGCTGGCTATTTTATTCAATATTATTGTGTTTATTTATTGCTTCATATTTGTTTGCTTAGGTTCTCCAACTAGTTTATAAACTTCATTTGGGCAGGTGTTTTTGCCTTCTATTCTTTTTGACTCATAAATCACACATGGATTGTGGAATATATATAACATGTACTCATGGGGAACAGCACAATGGAATTCAGAGCTTGAAGCTCTTTAGAGATCCCTAGAGTCCATACCTTTCCTTTTAGATATAAATAATTTAAGGCACACAATTTAAGTGACTTGCTCAGTAGCATAAGTGGAATTTCGGTCTTTGACTCTAAGTATTTTTATGCTACATCTCCTATTTAATGTCACAGAGTATAATTTTGACTATAGTCAGGTTTTAAGGGCTGTATTTTCAAAGAAATGTCTAAAGGTAGCAGGAATGTTATAGTGAACCCAAGTTTTATTAGCCATACTAAATATTTTAGTACCAAGCACATATGAAAGGGAATGCCGCCTTTAAAGGCACAGTTGAAGTGGATTGGCTTGTTTGCACCATTACAACCATTTTGGAAAGCCATATCAAATTATATAAAGTGGCTAATGTGACAATTCTTTAACCCAGATATTCTATTACTTGTCATACCCTAAGGGGGGGACTAATAAGAAGAAAGTCCCTATATTTATACAAGTATTTTTCATGATAGTAGAACACCGGAAACAAAGTGAATATACATAGATCAGGGAGTGGATGAATAAATTTTAGTACATAAATATAATGGAAATGATGAATATGATGAATACAGAGAAGTGTGGAAAGAGCTAGATAAATTGATGCAGAGTGAAGCAAGCAGAGTCAAGAAAACAATATCTCAGTGATTACAAAAATGAAATAGAATGAACATTAAGCATAAAAAAATGGAGCACAATCACAAAGAACAATCACAGCTTTTAAAAAATTGGTATGAGAAGAGTCCAGTCTATCAAAGTTGGTCATCACACATACATTGTGTCTGTAAGTGTGTATAAATTTCTCCTGATTCTGCTCTTCTCACTCAGCATCAGATCATATAAGCCTCTCCAGGTAAATATGATGTCCATCTGCTCCTTTTTTCTTATAGCACAGCAGTATTCCATTACACTCATATATCACAACTTGTTTAGCCATTCCCCAATTGATGGGCATCTCCTTAATTTCCAACTCTTTGCCACCACAAAAAGAGCTGCTATAACTATTTTTGTACATATGGGTCTTCCTCCCACTTCTATGATCTCTTTGGGATACAATCCTAGAAGTGATATTGGGACAAAGGATATGAAATTATTTATAGCTCTTTGGGCATAGTTCCAGATTGCTCTCCAGAATGGTTGAATCAGTTCACAACTCCATCAGCAATGCATCAGTGTTCCAATTTTTCCACATCCTCTCCAGCATTTGTCATTTTCCTGTTTTGTCATCTTAGTCAATCTGACTGGTGAGATGTGGTATCTCAGAGTTGTTTTGATTTGCATTTCTCTAATCAGTAGTGATTTAGAGCATTTTTTCATATGCTTATAGATATTTTTAATTTCTTCCTCTTGAAAACTGCCTTTTCATATCCTTTAGCCATTTATCAATTGGGGAATGAATTGTATTTTTATAGATTTGACTCAATTCTCTGTATATTTTAGAAATGAGGTCTTTATCAGAGACATTGGTTGAAAAATACTTTCTCGATTTTCCACTTCTAGCCGTTATTAATTTTCAGAGGTTAATAGATATTTTGATTTTCTAGGAACTTAGCCAGTTTTTTTTAAGCAACCCACAAGGTATGTATGCTAACACATATGTAATGCCAGCTACTAAGAAGGCTGAGGTTTGTGAATTGCTTGAACTTTGGTGATCTGAGCTGAAGTAAGTTTAGAGCTGATCCAAATATCAACAATAATTCAGTCACCAATATGGTGAACCCCTGGGAGCTGAGGGCCATAAAGCTACTTTATGAGGCACAAGTTGCTAAAGTCGAAAACAAAGCAATTCAGAGGTTCCTTTTGGGTAGCAGTGAGATCAGCGCCTTCAGTGACAATTCCACTTCCAACCTAGATGGAACAGGGAAAACCAATCTCAAAAAAAAACTATCCAAGGGCAGGAATATATGTGTAAATTCTTGACTTTTTCTATTATTAGAATATAAGCTCTTTGAGGGCAAATGTTGTCTAGTTTGTTTCTTGTTTTTTGGGGGGTGATGGTAGTATTCTCTATGCTTAGCACAGTGCCCAGATCTTACTAAGTATTTGATAAATAAATTTTTCACTTACTTACTAGTGAATGTTTAACCCTAGATAGGATTCATCTCATTTTCCTAATCTTCCAGGGAATATAGTAATTGTTTAGGGGAGATATTTGAGGACTTTGTCCTCAATAAAGTATGGAGTATTGGGAAAAGACTGAAATTATCTTCCCCAGCAATCTACATTAAAAAAAGAACCAGCACAATTTAAGGTGAGGCAGCAGTGGCAACTGACATTTCCCTGAGGGACAGTCAAGTACTAGAGAAAGTAGACTGTGTGGTCTAGTGCAACCATCTGGAACCATGAGAAATTTAAGAAGCATCCAAAACCACCGATATGTAACTGTTCAAATTGTTTTGGCTGATGAAAGTCAGTCAACCCCCTAAGTGGGATTGCCCAGACAGCACATTAAATGGGTAGTTGAAATGAATAAGAGTATATAAATTGCTGTTATCTTGAAACTACACAATTAGGAATCCAGATGATAGCATAAAGGTCAGAGATGCATCTGTGTTTTACAACCCAATAGACTAGGTCAACAGCAAAAGTAACTAAAGCAACAGGGAGATATCTGTCAGCAGACCTCTGTGAAGAAACCCACTCCCTGAAATGGCAACTAATGCCAAAAGATTGGAGATTTCAGAACATTTAAGACTCAAAGGAGAGTAGATAGCGGATCCTTATGGATTTGGGATGGCAATATGTTCCTTGATGATGAAGAAAGATAAGGGAATGAGGAGTCAAAAGTGTAGCTACAAATGATGAGCGTTGTCATTTGTTTCAGCTACTTGGATGAGCAGGTTTTATCTCCCTAACAAAATGAAACTTCGACCCTGGAATATGTTTAGTATATAAAGTATTTTGAAGCAGTTGCAGTTGCAAGAATAATGAGTCACCAGACAATTCTATAGCCTAGCAACCAACAAGTGTATGGAGAGAGATGTGAGCTGATATAGCAAAGACAATGGGAACAGAAAACCAGTATGCTCAGAAAGGACACAGAAAGCCTCAGCTAATGCAACAATAACAGCCCATCAAGCAAAATAACAACAAAATTGTACAAATAATTGATCTTCTTATGATCTCAATGTAGATAAAGTGAGAGAAACGATGCATGCAAAAATTAAGTTTTTTTGAATAAGAAACACAAAATAGGAAAACAAAAATATTTCATGTATAATCAAGAGGAATTTAATTAAGATGTCTGCTAGTGAAATCCAGCAAAACTAGGGAAGTCAGATCCCTGAATGAGTAGGAATGAGAGAAAATCGATGGGCAAGCAGAACCTAGAAAGCTAAATGCTGATGTTTCTGGGAAGGGAGAGATTCCTCCATGGTCACCTACTGGAATGCTCTAACTTGAATAAAGAAAGAGAAATGGTCAGCAACTTGGGAGGGGGGAAAAGTGGCATAGCCTGACTTAAGAATGAATTTATGAAACTATTATGAGACTTTTTGAGAGTGTGTTGTATGTGTCAATAGTGAAATATGCTCAATTTCACAATATCTTGAAATAGGTTCCGTTTTGCAAAAGAAAACAATATTTGGAATTCAGTATAGTACAGGCTGATAACATGCTCACCCATCATCTATAAACTAATGAGCCATTTTGGCAGAGAAAATTTACTTACTTTGTGAGGGGAATAATATCATGCCTGAAGAACAGAAAAGTGGTTGAAATGATCACAGTGATGTAAAGACTGGATTACTGTAGACTCCATCACTGTTAATCAGATGATCAAAGACAGAAATAAATGGATGGGTTTTATGAGTGTCCCTTTATAGAAAGAGGATGGAGTCATTCCAGCTAATCTGTTTGCCTGGATACATTTATTCAGTCAATGGAAAAACAAGGGTTCCAGGGGCCACCCACATCATCTTATCTCCTAAAACTTGGTCTGTAGCTTTACTGTATGTAAACAGAGCTCGCTCACTAGTAGGAAAAGCTTCTAAATCTGAGTCAATCCTTCCTCTTGGCTGTATTCTATACCCAGCATTGTGCAGTGGAGTGAACACTGGATTTAAAGTTGTAGGATGTTGGTTCAAGGTGCACTTATGATCTTTGTCACTTACTAACTCTATGTGATCTTGGACAAATCACTTAGCCTCTATGCTTTTGCCTCTATTTTTCATTCCATTGATTCTAAGTGGCAATAAAACAAGGAAAAGGAAACTTCCATGAGCCACTCTGCTCATTTGGTGGGGGTAAGATGTGGTAAAAATATACTATGCTTCTGGAAGTCTACCATAAAAGGCTTCTACTCTGTTCTTTCTAGTCAGTGCAGACCAGGAAAGACTGTTTTTTGGTACTTCTGCAACACAGCTGTTTTATGGTCACCAGTAGAACATCTTGGGAAAAGTTACACATTGTATTTGTAGGGTTACAGAAGGACTGTGTGAAATGATGCACCATAGGAGGAGTCAGATGAGTCTTCTAGTAGTGACTGGGCAACAAAGATGAGGATTTGGGGGATTCCTAGCATATTCACATACTCTCTTACTTGATGCTTCTTTGGCATTGATAAAACTGTGGTGTGTATACAGGATATGTTATGCGTCTGTGTTTTGGTACTTCTACACTTTGCCAGGAAGGAGTTAGGTGGAGAAATTCTGATACCAAATCATGTGACTTGGGTCGATGAATGCTACTGCCTTAAGATCACCAAGGCAGGCACATCAGTAGCTTGGCACTACTCAGTAGTCTGACAATGTTTTCTGGTTCCTCTGGCACTCCTTCTGCATGGCCATCTCCTGGTCATTCCTAAACTTTGACACAGTGTCCTCCTTCTAATTCTTACACCCTTATATATTATCTTCCTCTTTGGGAATATAAGTTCTTTGAGGGCAGGGACTGCATTGTTGTTTGCTTGTATGTGTATCTTTGGTGCTTAGCTCATTGCCTGAAACAATCTAAGTGCTTCCCCCACTCACACCCCCAATTCATTAAAGATAATCCCTACTTGCAAAGACCTAAGCTGGTGACAGTGGAGGCAGGGCCAGTCCCAAAGAGGATTACCCATTCTCACAATATTTGTGAACTGGAATGGTATAAAGTTAGATTTAGAAGTACTGCTTGTGATCATAAAACCAAATGTAGTTAACTGACTCACATGAGGACAGAATGTAAACAGGGTCTAGTCAATTAACCTCAGTGTCATGGATAATGTGAGGAGAATCCAGAATCTTATATGATCATAAACTCCAAACCTCAAAGAGGAGAGTTGAGTAAAGTATGCAGTTTAATCAGGCACAGAAAGCAAGTTTCCTAAATGCTTGCTTAACTGCTGTTGCATTTGCTTAGAACATGGGTCAACAAACTGTATCCCAAGGGCCAAATCCATGCAACCCATTTTCATATTGGTTGCAAAAAGAAAGGTTTTACGTTTTTAATAAAATCTTATTGTGTTTTAAATTGTTAAAACCCCTCATTAAGTTTGTGGGCTATACAAAAACAGATGGCAGGTCATATTTGGCCCAGGGGTCATAGTTTGCTGATAGCCTAAACTAGAAATATCTTGGAGTTGTGAGAGGTTAGGATTCATGCATGGAATAGGAAGGGCAGAATACATGACCTCTAAGTTTCTATCTATGAGAAGCTATGACTACATGATTGTGAATTACCTTTTCATGGAAAATCTCTTTCCTGGATCAAGGTCTATAACAAAACCTCGGGAACTCAGAACCATTGGCAGAAGTGCCAGTGCAAACAGCTGGTTTTCCCTAAGTACACTGAACAGAAAGGACAGAGAAAAAGTTTGGACATTTGTTCCAACTGCTTATGGTTCATCTATACTGTTAATATGCCATTAAAGATTACAGACAGCTTAGCTGCAATACCATCAATGCCCCTGCTGTGACTAGCTATGAAGTTTGCAATGGCTCCTAGCTGTGGGTAGCCCCAGATGAAAGCATAAAGAAGAAAATAAAGTTGGAAGTCTGAATTGTGAAGGTTTTAATCCTGATCCACTCTGCTGCTGATGCGTCAGAGGTGATTTTCTTTTTTTTTCTTTTTGAAGGACAATTGGGGTTAAGTGACTTGCCCAATGTCACACAGAGATGATTTTCTGAAGGGTTTCTGAACATTTTTGAATCATGGATCCATTTGGTAACCTGATAAAGTATATATATATATATATGTATGTATATATATGTTTGTGTGTATGTGTGTGTATAATTTCAGAATAATGTTTTAAAATGCATAAAATACATAGGGTTACAAATTAAAACATACTGAAATTTAATTATAGATATAGATACATATTGGAGAATTCCTCTATTAAAGGAAGTGAGAGATAGTGAGAAAGCCTAGAGATTTCTGGCAAAGCATGACCATTGCAGGGGTAAGTTATTCCTGGATAATTTTCCCTTCGTATCTCTACACTTCCTTCGGAAATAGCATAACATAATGAATCAAGAACTAGATTTGTGGTAAAAAAAATTCATTCGAATTTCTTCTCTGACATTTGCTAGCCATGTGACCACAGATATGTCACAACTTCTCATTTTCCTCAGAATTAAAGCAGAAATTAAAACAGCTATAGTAATTACCTCACAAGGTTATTATAAGACTTAAATGAGATAATATATTAATGTAAATTTGCAAGCTTTAAAGTACCATTCACATGTCAGTTGTTTTTATGGACTTTAATTTTTCGTTAGGGAAGCCTTGTGTACAGGGATCTGCTATACATAGTCTCAAGTCTTGGATAGAGCAAATATGGAATGGTCTGATGGCAAATAAAATCCTTTATTCCAGCTACCACTATGTCACCTCCTGATCTATTTCTATTTCTTTCAGGCATTATTGTGTCAAATACCATTGGGTTCTAACAGGAAATATTTTTTTAAAATCAGGATAAAAGTATATCAAGCAATTCTGGAACTATTAATACATTCTTAATCTGAAGTATGAAACATTAGCATTTGATGTAGGAAAATATTAGTTTAATTCTTTGTGGATACTCACTGTTTTTTCTACTACTTTATTTTACGATGTCTAAACTCTAAATGACTCTAACTGATCAAGGTTTATTCTTTTGGGTAGGCAAAATGTGCATTTACAGGCAATAGCAACTACTAAAGAATGGGAGGTCATCAAAAACTGAGTACAGCCTGTTTCCTGGCATGTGTCAAAATGATATGGGAGATGTGGAGGGTGTATTAAATCAAGTGTAAAATTTGCAACACTACTCTAGTTTGGGGAGAGGTGTTTGAGTTGTCTGGCAAGACAGAAGGAGATATAGAACATAATGCCAAGCCTGGTCCTTACCAGATTGTAACCCCCTCCCTAGACCATAAATTCCTTGAAGGAAGGAATGATATTTTGTCTCTTTTTTTGTATTCTCAGTGTTTAACACAGTGCTTTATATATAGGGAGCATTTAATAAATGATTATTGATTGATTGACAACTAAAATGAATAGTTCTCTGAATTAAAACTCAGCTGTAATTATGCTGTTCCTTCTTTCAGGTTAAGTAAAAATGACAAGGAAACAAGACCAAGAGCCAGGAAATGTGTGTTTAGTCTTGGGTCACAGAATTTCTAAATTAAGATAGATCTTAGAGAACATTTTGTCCAATCTTCTACCTGTCGCAGAGAAAATCCTTTTAGCAAATTACATAAAAACGGACATTTTCTTCAAGCTCTGGTGTTGAACACTCTAGTGGTTAGTTTACAGGGCTTGGATTCAGGAAGACCCAAGTTGAAATCCTGTCTCAGGCACATACTAGTTCTGTCATCCTCTGCAAGTCATTTAATCTACCTCATTTTCCTCAACTGTAAAATGGTGATAATAATAGCAACAGGATTGTGAAGATGAAAATAAATATTTGTAAAATACTTAGTATAGTGCATAATACATAGTAGGTACTTAAATGCTTCCTCCTTTCCTTCTTTTGTATACTTTGATGTTAATATCTATTTATTGGAAAATGCCTGTGAGATTGTACCATAGGCTACCATTAATAATACAATCAGCAAGCTATTCATTAAGAGCCTATCTAGAAAAAGACAATAAATTCTTCTGTCAATAAATTTTTATTCTCTCAAGGTAGATAATATGTACATATATAAACATAAAAATCCATTAAAAATAAATGAGGTAACTTTGAGGGGAATGCACACTTAACTGGTGGATCAGTTAAATCAGGAAAAGATCAGGAAAAAAAATGGAGATGATAAAGGGCTGTGTGTTTATTCAAGATATAATTATCACCATATCAATAAACGTGTATTCATCATACATCTTTTGTTTCAGGGAATAAAACAATTCATCACTATGTCAAGAGTCTTCTTGTAATGATCCTTTCCAAACTAAGCCAGGTTGGGCACCAGACAGTATGATCAGACCCATACTCAAAGCCCTTTCATCTTGGCAGGGCTTTTTCCAACTTATGCAGTAGGAAAATGGTTAGAGTGCTGGTCCAATAGTTAGGAAGTTCTGAGGTCAAATCTGGACTCAGATTCTGACTATCTGCGTGATTCTAGACAAACCATTTAATCTCTGTCAGCTCCATTTTCCTCAACTATAAAATTGGGAAAATAATAATAGCACCTAACTCCCAGGTTTGATGTGAGGATTAAATGAGATATTTGTAAAGTACTCAGGACAGTACTTGGCATATATTAGGTAATTAATCAGTTCTTTTTTTTCTTTATTTCTTCTTTCCTTCCCTCTTTCTCTTCCCCTCCTTCCCTCCCTCACTTCTTTTCTTCTTTCCTTCCTTCCTTCCTTCCTTCCTTCCTTCCTTCCTTCCTTCCTTTCTTCTTTCCTTCTTTTCTTCCTTCCCTACTCCTATATTTCTCTGATATAAATTGCTGTGGCTTTAAAATACAACAAACAAACAAAAATGCATGCTTTTTCCCTCCAAATACTAGCCTATAAATTCAAGACTGATAATGCCTCAAATTAATAGGATGCTGAAATCTTACAAGTTCCCACCCAATATCAACCTTGGCCAGGGTTTCTGGATCATTGCTGAAAAATGTTCCTTAGTGGACTTTGTGTGTGTGTGTGTGAGATCTAAGGAAGGAAATGTTCTCTTCCTTGCCTACTGTGGCATACTTCTTGTTGCTAGATGAATAATTGAGCAGTTTATTTTAATCAGGAGTTCCTTGCAGTGAGGGGATGAGGCTGGAGAGGGTTAATTGCTAGAGGAGTGAAAGACTAAGTAACTTGACTAGGATCAAAAGCCAGCATGTTGCAGGGCTAGGATTTGAACCCATGCCTTCCTGTCTTGAAGTCCAGGTTTTTATTAATTATACCCTTCTACAAGAGAAATACTTGAGGTAAATATAATATTAAGTTAATATTCATGTTAATTAAAATGTTAATGAATCTTTTATTAGTTTACTTAAACCCTGCTTGAATTTATATTCACCCTGAACTAGATATCAAGATAAAGACTAATTCTTTTCATTAGGAGAGGATTTTGAGTGATGATACTCAAGAAGCTGTATTTTGGGTCTGCTCTTTGGGACTTAGTTCTTATGCAGAAACACAGAACCAGTCATTATCCTCTTTATCCACAGGTGATGCTTATAAGCTAGGAAGAAAAAATTTATAACATATTGGAGAAAAATTGTGAAATAGGCAGTATGTTGTCAAAATTCCTGCATATTCTTTCTGTATTCCTTTGGTTCCTTCTTTTTATCTGCTTTCCTCTTGCAAAAATCTGCTCTAAGCTTAAAGTATAAAATTAGTCATTTATATGATAGTATGAATTACATCAAGTCACGTTATTACATTCCCTGGTTTTATGAAATTTATGATGTTTCTCCAAATGTGGAGTGAAAATTTTAATTCTCTTATATGGTTGTTCCTAAATATACCTCAATCCACTCTACATGGATAGTTACCATCTATGCTGATATTTAAGGTCCAATCCAGGCCAGTGTATATTTTGTCCACTTCAGCTTTGGATAAGTGAATTTTCTGATTTCCCCCAAGTTAGGTCTATCATCTTTTATCAGTGCACCATGCTCTAAAATAAGCAGTGTTATCAAATTCAAATACAGAAAGAGACTCTAATCCATACCTAAAGATCCCTGCTTGCTGCATATTGACTTAGTTTTAAAATAAATGTTATCTTTGTTTTATTATATTTTTGCTTATTTTGCTAAATATCTCATAATTATATTTTAAACTGGTTCAGCAGACCCTTGAGAGTTTTGAAGGGCATGAGGCCAACGTTTTTTGACACCTCTTCTCTAGAGCTTTCTTAAGTCCCTTTTTTGGTATTCATATTTGGAGCTCTGACGCAATCCCTAAAACCCTTTTAAGCAAAATACAATGGACCTGAGCAATGTTTTTGATCTAAGATGTTGCTGCCTGATTTTCAAGACCAAAAATCAAATACTAAAAGCAAAAGCATATAGAAATGAAAAATATTAGCATCATAAATATCAAATTTGTGTAATGAGAGGTAACACATTTAGCCTTTCAGTGACCTCAAGAACTTAAGTTACATGAGTTATAGATATTCCTTCATGGAGGAATTTTAAACCTAGGAAGTTCCTTCCACCAATGCAATCATGAATTTGTGCTTCAGTGCACTTATCCTGCCCCCCCCCCCTAAAAATAAGTGTTGAATGAGATAATTTGAATGTAAATCAATATCCATATAATTCAGGTTCACTGTATATTATATAATGTGAAACATTTAAAGTTTCAATAAAGAGAAATGCATCTCACATTTAATGCATTACAATTTACAAAACACTTTGTTCACTATAATCCTGGGAGGTAAGGAATGTATATATCATCACCCTATTTTACAGATTAAAAGAAATGAGGGTAGAGAGATAAATTTGTTTAACCATAATCATGCTTTTAGTTAGTATGAGAATCAGGACCTGATATTTTTTCGCTAAGGACCATTCTCAATCCATTACACTAAGATACTCACCATTCCATCTCCAAATTTCATTTTAACAAAGTTCTTCAGTGTTTGATTCCGAAGGTCTGTCTAACATGGGCCTTTTATACGCCATGGTAGAGGCAGTAAGAGAGATTTTCATGGAGGAGTGACTTTTCTGCACCTCTTAGAAAGGACACCTTGTAGTAAACCACTTGAAATATTTAAACTCAAGTCGGGTGAACAACAAAGATTGCAATGCTGTCTTCCGGCTACTTTTGCTCATTGGTGCAGAGACATCTTGCTTGTTCACAGCTTTTCCCAGCCCCTGCCCCCTTCCTTGTTGAGAAACATCTTGCTGCATTTTTCTCAACTAAGGGATTCATGTGTTGACAGTTTTGTCAACTTAAACCTAAGTATGACAGCCATGTCCGAATCATAATAAATTTTGTTTACTGTAGTTAGGCATTGGTTGGCTTGGATTTTAGTTAAAACAGCTGAAGATTTATCCTTCTGTCAGAGCCACTGGAAAATTGAGAGTCTGGTGCAAGTTGTAAGCTTTCTGCTTAATCTTCTGGAAACTTTTCCAATTTTCCTTTAATAACTCCAGGAGGTTAGTAGTGTACCACTTACAGATGGAGGACAGTCCCTCCCTCCCTTCTTCCCTGCTTCCCTGCTCCCTATCCCCCTTGGTTAGCTGACAGGATCTACAAGAAAATGAAAATGCAGGAATATACATTAGCCACTAACTTATACACAAGACTGTTAAAGTCAGCATCGAGTGCAATTTATCACAAATAACTGATTGCTGGATCTAGAAAGTCATCAGTTATATTTTACTTGATTACTTTCTCATGAGAGTAATGCATTACTGAATGTGGGGAGATGACTTGTGCATGGGAATTTGGCAGTGACACTGCAATGGCCAATCACTCACTCGAAGGAGGGAGAACAAAGAGATTGCATGGAGAAAGCACAAACTGTCAGCCTTTCACTGCCACCTTTCAATTTGATCATTAGATGATGCCTAAGATTGTTTGCTCTGCACAGCTGTGGGGTTTTTAAGTGAAATTTATGATGGGTACAGCTCCTTAATAACTTCCTCACACAAGGACCCTGGATGCAGTATTGCATGTTGATAATTTGAATTTGTTGTCAACCCAGTCAAATCCAACACTCTGGGATGGTGTCACTGTGAACAAATAAACAAACGAATGAATGAATGGATGGATATATTTTTTTTCTGGCATTCTATGGCAGTTTAACTATGAGAAGACTCTACACAGTGCATTCCCTAATGTCCTCCAATCTCTCATTGTGGCATTGGGGTGCCCCTGGGTCCTCTATGGGGACACCAGGAGAACTTGGTTGCTGGAAGCTTCTACAAACACTAGGAAGGATGGTAGTATGGGCCTAGTGTCATTCTGAGTATCTGTCATATGAGAATCAGTCATCTAATTTCAGAAGGGGACATAACCTCATTGACTGTGGGATTTTCAATTTTCAGGCACTATCTACTTAGGTGTGAAGAGGTTAAGAAGTGTATGTGAGAAGGGAGAGTCAACATTGAGGAAATCACTTGTCAATGAGGAACTGAAGTGAGTACATTTAGGGAAAATGATTTTAGATGAAACAAGTCCATCTCATTCCTTCATGACTTAAAATCTCACTGTGGCTTAAAAAAAATTTAAATGAGCTTAAAAACAAGAAAAATGGAAGAAAAAGTTTGAGTATTTGCATTTTTCATTGAGATTCTTTTCATTTCATACTGAAAGCATTTGTTTATGGTTCTTTGTATCTCAAACAGTAAGGATGTGATTGAGTGCTTTTAATACTCCATTCTTTGCTAGAAACTACCAAGGCACTGATGTGGGCCAAAGCTTTATGGAAAACTCTAGATCTTACCCTTGCCAACTGGGTGAAGCCCACACCTCAAAATGCAGAAGAGTCCAAGATGAGTTGAAAGCAGAAAAATATTAAGAGGAAAATCAGACACTAGTGCTGACCTCCCACTCCCAAACGACATACAAAAGAGTCCATAGCCCAGGAAAGACAGGGGAGATTTACACTTGAAAACCACAAAGGGAGGGGTTGGGAAAAAGAATGGACAATCTTTTTTAGGAACCATAGAAGCAGGATGTTTTGCAGGAGCACTTGACTGCCAGGCTGGTTTGGACCATTTTGGGGGGTAAGGTGTAACTCAGCAAGGTCAGGCAGAGAACCAGCAAAGGAATCTGGAAGTGAGCAAAGACTTTGGCTCACTGCAAGTTCTTGATTGGTTCCTTTCAGTAGACAGGCTTTCTCTGTGTCCAGTGCATCTGCCTGGTTATATAATGGATATCAAACAGACATATTAATCTCAGGGGCACTTCCACACCCTGAACTCCATTGCATTACCTGTGTATCCAGCCAGGGGTTATCTTACCTGTGATTCATTGCTCCTACTTTATGTGCTTTGATTTCTGACTCTTGGGTTGTACCTAGCATTTGCTTTTACATTCCCCATAGACAGTAAGTGATATTTCATTGCTTTATCCTAACACCGTCATGCTTTGGCTCTGAGATTTGGATTAGCCTCTATAAATTGGTGAACCTACCTAACGAACAGCCATGGATGCTGAGATCAGAAGCACAGAGGTATCACAACATTATAAACTGGTACAGTAAAACACAGTCCAACTGAAATTTTCAGTAAATGGTATTGTCTAGTGAAGTGAAGTCATGGGAAGGGCCTCAGATTGGAACAAAAGACCTGAGTTTGTATGCCAGCTTCAGCTTAGCACCCATGATCTTTGATAGAGTGACAAGAAAGAGCATATAGCTGGCTGTGTGAACAAAGCTTTCAGAGGGTACACAGCTGCTCATGACTACAAATTAAGATCCCACTCCTTGTTTAAGAAGCACAGGAACATATTGTTGCTGTGCCCCCTGGGCATATTCTTTCCCCTAATAGAGAGACCATCAGAAGTTAAGGAACTTTCATCCCAGATATAAAATCTGATCTCATCATAGCTCCATCTCTGAAATTGGTGTCAATAAATTGAAGGGGGAGTGGGAAATTATAGAACACAGAATCCCTCAACTACAAACACCTGCTAGAGCAGACAACCTTAGTCTTTATAAATACTGATTCCCACTGCCACCGTCACCCTCACTAATATGATGAAGTTCCAAGTTCCTGGATGCACCCTCCCCATCATGCTCCCATTCACAGACTATGGTACCTATACTTATGTAACTCTAGGTAAGTCACTGTATTTTTAGATCTCAGTTTTCTCATCTATAAAACGAGTAGATAGGACTCTATGACCTTCAAGGTCCCTTCCTGGTCTCGATACATATGATCCTCTGATAATGACACTCCTTAACAATGCACAGTGTCAAACCTCCCAAGCTCCAGACAACCACCTACATCCACAACATTGACACTTATCCTTCTACTTGGGCATAAGTATTTCTAGGAATTTTCCTGGAGTCTCCTACCCCAATGAGAATTTTTCCTTGTTATTAATCATGTATAAGATAAGATATATAAACCTTATAAGATATAAAATGATTCTAGTTCATCCTTTAATGTTCTTCTATTGAAGCTTCTTTCCTCCACCAATTACAGTAGAGTTCTCCACTTGTCCTGATACATGTGGACTTAGGAAATTGTGCCTTGACCTTCCACTTCGTGTCTCTGAATCTAGCTGTTAGCTCTCTTGTCATATTTCTGCATAAACCAAAATCCCTTGGTGATCTGCCAGTGCCTCTAGTCACCATTGCCTGATGGGTCTCTCTATGACCTGCAGACACATGATTTGATTGAGGGTAGGAGAAAGGGTATGATCACAGAATCCCTCTATAAGGAATTGGCGCTAACTCTCTAGGGGTGGAATCTTTCTAGGACCTCCTTCTTTCATCTCTAAGCATATTCATCTCTCCAAAAGTGGCTATTTTTTTTCCCTTTAAAGTCCAAGAGTATACCTAAAGTTTGGTCATGACTTACTAGTCATGACTCATTTTCAAGTGTGGTGTTAATGAGTATATTCACACCTGATAAAGGGGAAATATTCCCAATGTCAGAACAAAGTATTTATCAGTGGATGGCAGTAATCACCCAGGAAAATGCTTGATAAAAACCCCCATGCCACTGGTGTCAAACTGAACTAGGAATGAGGTGACTAAATTGTAAACATGGATCCTTGTAGGCTGCATATTGACTTAGGCAACCACACACAAATATTATCTATGTTTTTATTGTATTTTCTTTGTTAAGATTTTCCTAACAATATTGTAATCTGGTTCAGGTGAACCTCAGGGGTGTTGCAGACCACGAGACTCCCTGATTCCCTCCAAGTTTCAGCTCAAATACCCCTTTTTACATGAAGCCTTTCTTGGTCTCCCCAGTTGCCAGTGGCTCTCAATCAAAATTACCTTGTATTTATCTATAGTCATTTACATATACTGAAACATATACATGTTGCTCTCCCTACAGAATATAAGCTCCTTGAGAACAGGGAGTACACAATTTTGTTTGATAACCTAACTCTGCCCTATATGATGTTTCTTTCTCTCCCTCTCATCAACACTACTGTTTTTTGCATTAACTCAATTACTTTAAAAACACATTCTTTTCATAGTCATATCTAGTACTTAGTTTCTGTGGTCACATCTCTCCCAAAAACAGTGATGAAATTAAACTCTGATGCTTCCTAAGTCAAGGAGCTAAAGGTCAGCTAGGATCAACTACTTGTCCCTAAGAGGTGTTAGTGAAAAATATTCCCTCTTTCCTAAGCTTCTTTCTTAATTTTGTAGAGCCTTGTTTTCTGTATCTGTCAAATGAGAGGATTAGAGAAAAAGCTGTGAAAGGTCCCTTTTTACTCTAAATATTATGATTTATGAGAAGATTCTGGTTCTCTTCAGAATATGCAGAAAACTTGCAAATTTCTTTTGCAGTATGGGACTGAAAATTGATGACAGGGATTCGGAATATGAAGCCCAAATATCCTTTGTCCTACTGCTCCACTTGGGAGGACATGTCATTTGTCATGATAACAAAAGCCACCCAATTTCTGAGATTAGTTAATAAATAGAGCAAGTTTGAAGAACAGAACGTAATTCAATCTAGTATGATGAAAAAATGAATAAAATTAGTGCAATTACAATTCATTCTAGTATTAAAAAAACAAAATAAAATCTCTTAAGCACCTACTGTATACAAGTACACACCTATTGTGTCCAAAGTGGTAGATGTTGGCAATACAAAGGTGAAAAATTTTACCATCCTCACTTAGAATAAAGAGGTATATAGTGTGCATACCAATAATGAGTACAAATTAAAATATGACTAAATGCATAAAAGAACTCTAATGGAGAAGGATGAAAAATATGAGAAGGGAGGGATCATTTCTCTCCCAATTGCTTCAAAGACCAAATGCATCCTTTTCTGTTTGAAATTTAAAATCCTATACAATCTGGTTACAATATACATTCTCAGCCTTAGTATGCATTGCTACCCTTCACAAATTCTAGGGTGTAGCCAGATCTACTTTCTTATTGTTCCTTACAGGGCAACCCAGTTCCCTTTATCATGTTTTGCTTCAGGCAATCTCTCATGTACGTTATGCATTGCCTCTTCACTGTTATATGCTACACTCCCTGGTTCCCTTCAAGGCTCAGTTCTAGCATTTTTTCCTATATGAAGCCTTTCTTGGTTTCCCCAGTTGCTAATGGTTCACAATCAAAATTTCCTTGCATTTATTTATGATGTATTTACACACTTATACATATATATTGCCCCCCCATATTAAATAAGCTCTTTGAAGATATAATTTTTGTTTCTGTATTCTCAACACCTAGGAACTCAGTGTCTAGAACATAATAGGACTTTAACAAATGCTTATTGATTGGCTGATTAATATCTTAGGGGAACCACAGAATGAATTATAAAATACAGTTCTACAAAGGAACAGTATAGCATCATGGGATAACTAAAAGGGTTATTAAAATGAATTATAGTTATTAGCATTGCTTTCAAAATCATCATTACCATTATGATCATCATTATTGTTATGCTGTTGTCATTATTGCATGGAGTCAGTTCAATGCTCTGATAGCAACGTAGCAAAGGGATGGCAGAGTATTTTGGAGTGGGGGCTAATGTTGTATCAACATTAATGCCTAATCAATCTTAGTAAGCATCATATACAAAATAATAACCTCAAACCTTTCATTTTCCAACCTGGGTGTCTATAACAATAAATTGTTTGATGCTATAGGACGGAGCACAAATGTCACGCATTGCTTTTCTCCCCTTGCTAAGCTTTAGTCTTCAGCGAGACCTGACAAATATTGGCATTATGTGTCACTAAGAAGTAAAAGATCATGCTCTGACCTTCAAGAATCCTCACAATATGTACATTATGTTGATGTGCCCTTTGTTTTGTCTATCTTGGTTTGCTTTGGCGGCCTCAGCTATTTCAGAGCAAGCGAGGTTGTTTTACCAAGTTTCCAATGGCATCGTTTTTTGTTTTTTTTTTTTTTTTTAGCCAGGGATTTAACTGAAGGCTCAAACAACTTCTTGGCACTATTTATTTATTCCACTTGGACACAGCTGGTGAGGGAAAAGGAGTAAGCTGTGTATACCTCAAAGGCCCATTTTAAAGTGCTATTTGCCAAAGTTTGTTAAAAATTTTTAAATGAAATTTCTTGATTTTAATCCTTCTTTTCTAAGGTCCAATTCTGATGCCTCCTCTATAAAGCCATTCCTGATATACAGGAATGTTCTCTCCTTTCTTAAATTCTGCATAGTAAGTTACCCAGAGCTCAACTTTGACTTGTCATATCCTATCATTAATCATTATGATTACTGTATATACCATATTTTCCCCTGTTTTAGCATAAGCTCTTGAAAGCAGCTTGGTAGAGTAGAGAGAAAATGTACTCAAGTTAGTGAGCCCTTCAAATTCTGCCTTCAGCATTTGATAGCTATGAAGCTCAGTTGCCTCTACTATAAAATGGAGATGCTAGTATATATTTTATAAAATTTAATTATCAAATGAGATGACTATTGGGTACACTAAAACATTAAAACTCTATGTGACAGCTATTATTATTATTGCCTCATTTTCATCTTTTTTCTATTGGGTTCAGAGAGAAAGAGTCCTGAGAAAGTTTGTTATGCTATTATTTCTTTGTAGTTAATTTTCCACTGACTCCCACAAAGGTGGATAGCATAATTATTCTCTTTCTAATTGAATAAAAGTGTCAAAGTAAGCTGTGGGCACTCTGAAAGCATCCATGGCACAATTCCAGTACCATGCTGGACAAGAGGGATGATATCCACCCTACCAATTCTGCCCTGATTTTGACCTCCTTTGCCAGCTCTCTCTATATTTTGAAGCTTTTAGTTACATATGGCTTATGGATGAAGAATGTTTGGTAATATGATATAATCTAAAAGAACAGATCCTATTTTTTAACTTTTTAAATTTAAATTTAATTTATGGATTTATGTTATATAGGAGTTATTATAGGCAAAAGAGTCTTTTTAAAATAATTGTTCTAACTGGAGGGCTTCTGGGTATTTTTAGATATTTATAGTATGGGGATTTGTTTTCTCTTAGTACATGAAAGAAAGATTTTGGTGTATAATTCTAGGCAACAGGTTAGGACCTTAGCAAGAATTTTGTAGTTGCTAATTTTTTACAGCTTGAAGTAATTTATTATGGAATGTCTATCCATTTCTTTGTATAATCTACACTTATCAACAAGTCCAGACTATTTCATGAAAATCCTTTTGTAATTTTTGATGGTGATTATCTGGTCCTGATTTGCCAACATAAATTCTTTTGTTTTCAGAAATTCACAAATCCACACAATTCAATGACTTATTTGGTACTTCTTCATCAACCTGTTATTAACCAAGTTTATATAGATGTCACTCCTGTTGGTCCTCTTGAATGTAGTTTTAGATCTTAGTCATTTCACAGATGGAAACCACTGTAACCTTGAGCAAGTCACTTAACCCCAATTGCTTAAAAAAAAGTTAGAAAGGCAAGAAAATTTGAAAGCCTTTAAATGACCATGATAACATTTTATATTTGATCTGTGAAGTGATTGAGAGTCACTGAAATTTACTGAATGGATGTGTTACCTGTTCAGACTTCTGTTTTCGGAATATCAGTTTGATGCACAAGTGGGGGATAGATGGGAGAGGCAAAAATGAGGCAGGGAGATTAATCAGAAGGCAAGAAAAGAAGGAGAGGAAAGAAAAGGAGGAGCTGAGTTGCCCAGCTGGAACTTTCCAGTTGGGTCCCCAGTGGGGCAGCCCATACTACTCACATGTTACTGTTTGATACATGGAAATGAGGTATTGCACCAAGATACTGGCAGTGTCAGGGGAGTGAGGGATAAAGGCATGCATGTGAGAGATGATATCAACATAGAAACAGTAATACTTGACAAAAGATTGGCAAGAAGGGTGAGAGAGATTGAGGAATTAAGTATGACACCAAGTTTGTGAGCATGGGTTATATGGAGGTTTGGGGTGCCCTTGACAATAATAGAAAAAGTTAAGAAGAAAAGAGAACTTGGAGACAATAATGAATTTAGTTTGTACATACTGAGGTTATGATGTTCATATGACATCAGTTCAAGACATCTGGTAGACAGTTGGAGATGAAACTGGATGTCAAAAGAGAGATGAGAAATGGGTAAGTAGATCTGAGAATCATTAGCATGGAGATAATGATTGAATTTGTGGGAGCTGATGAGATCACCATACTATAGAGTTGTTGTTCTTTGTCAGGAAGGTGATACCAGACTTACAAGTGAATTGGATTTAATTGATGGGAGGTTGTGCCAAGTCACCAGTCTCATTTTCTCCTCTGGAGCCATCTGGGTCCAGTGGTAAGATAAAGAGCAGGATGACTGGAGATTTCCCCAAGAAGTAGTGGAAGACCTTGTCTTTTTAAGCTAAGGTCTCTCCCAGGTCTCAGTTTGAGGCAATGCTCATTCAGTGACTAAGGTTAGGCAAATAATAATTTAATATTAAGGAACAGGCAAAGAATGACCTCTTTTATCTAGTAAAACACACACACAATCAATCTGGAAGGGAAAGAGCCTCAGGGTTTCTAACCAAAACAGAAATAATTGCCATTTACACTGCTTCTTAGTCATTGAAATCCAAACAATGACCAAATGAGGCTTGACTTGGGACCCATTGTTGATTAATCAATGAAAGTCAGAGTGATTTGGGTTTAAGTCATCAAGGTCCCTAAAAAAGAAATCTAACCTGTAAACCCCAAGATATGTTGCAAGGTTTCAGCAATCAAAATTTATATTCCATTGGGCAGAGCACCCACAGTAAGGGTGTAATACCCAATATAGACAGAGGGAGAGGGAGAAGGAAAGGAAAGGGAAAGGGAACAGAATGGAATTGATAGGAAATGGAAAAAGAAAGGAGAGGAAAGGAAAGGAGGAGCTGATTTGCCCAACTGAAACTGGCCTGTTGGATTCCCAGTGGGGCAGCCCACATGTTACTGTTTGAACTTTATTCTCCAAGAGGAAGGTGATTCTATGACTTGCAAGTGAATTGGATTTAAGTGAAGGGAGGGCTATGCAAAGTCACCAGCCTCACTCTTTCCTCTGAAATCATCTGGGTCCAGTGACAAGATATAGATGAGGACAATTGGAGATGGCCCCAGATGCAGTAGAAACCTAGGCCTTTTTATGCTATTGAGTGAGAACAGGAAGAGGCACATGACAGAGCAGTGAAGAACACTTACAATTCGTGTGTGAGACATGAGTGAAAATCCAGCTAAGGAGACTGAGAAGGGGTTGACAGACAGATGTAAGAAGAAAGAGGAGATAGCAGTATTCTGAAAACCTTAAGATAAGAAAGTATCTGGGAAAAGAGAGTGATAAAGACTTTCAGAGGCTGTAGAGAGGTCATGAGGGATGAGGATTGGGAAAAAGCCATTAGATTTGGTAATTAAGAGATCACTGGTAACTTTGGAGAGAGAAGTTTCAGTTAAATAATGAAATTAGGTGCCAGATGGCACAGAATAAAAATAACTCATCCTCCGTAAATCTTGTTTGTCTTGTTCTCTAGGAATATATTTCAATTCTCTTTCTTCTTTTTATTATGGAAATGCTAATCTTTCCATAGCTGCCTTAAGGCACTGGATCCTATATTTTATTAACATTGCAGTTGGTATTATTAGTATGTCTTCCAAATTTATTAGGGTCCATTTTTTTTTCATTTCTACAATTAATCAGGTGTTAATTGAAAGAAACATGTTCTTCCCATTTTCATAATGTGAGAGGATATGTTTATGAATTTATTCACACATTTCCCTTTGATACCTTTATGCTCAATGTGTTTGACTTAGAGATTTCTGTAGTAATGATCTTCATTCATTGGTTTAATATGAAGTTTAGACTAAATTTCAAAGCTTTCTAATTTTCCTTTATACATGTTAAGAACTTTAAAATTATCAAGTTCAAATGGTATTTCGATATCTATAAAGCCAAGCACAAGCAGCTTTCCAGAACACTGCTACTGTGAATAGCTTTAAGATTCCAATCACATAGTATAATGAACTCTCTATTTATTCAGTAACAAACTAAAACAATACATTCACAGAAACCAAAGTACATCATTCACAATATAACATAACAACTTATCACTAAAGTGGCCACATCATTTTAAGCAAAAGATAT
Source organism: Petaurus breviceps papuanus (assembly GCF_028583685.1). NCBI lineage: Eukaryota > Metazoa > Chordata > Mammalia > Diprotodontia > Petauridae > Petaurus > Petaurus breviceps. Next base: position 7,769,174 of record NW_027185712.1, on the reverse strand, counting down.
CATTCAGTAAGTCCTTAACTCAATCATCCTTAAGGAGCAAGCCTCCTTAAGAGACACAAAGTATAAAGGTCAAAGTTCTCCACCACTAGGTCACATTGTCTTAATCTCTTAGTCAAAAAGTCTTCTTTCTTCTTGATTGGAGATTACTTTCCAATCATCCTTAACTCAGTCATCCTTAAGAGGTACAAGGTAGGGGTGGCTAGGTGGCACAGTGAATAGAGCACCAGAGGACTTGAGTTCAAATCTATCCTGAGACACTTAACACTTACTAGCCATGTGAACTTGGGCAAGTCACTTAACCCCAATTTCCCAACCTTCCCCCCTACAAAAAAAGCAAAAAAGAGTACAAGAGTACAAAATTCTCCCACCGATAGGCCACAGTAAATCATGATCTTCTTGGTCAGCATTAAGTACCCAAGGAGAGATCTTTTCATCTTGACTCAAGGCTGGCTCTCAGATTCCATAGTTCCTCTTCCATGGTCCCAGTTTTTGCCTGAATTTAGCCAACTGTCACCTTGATTAAAAGGTAGGCAGCTCTCAGCTCCTCATCCAGCTCTGTGTCCAGCTCCTTGTCCAGTTCCTCATCCAGTTCCCATTCCATACTGAAGTTTACAGTGTCCAGTCCACCTCAAGTCCTTCACAGTTTCTGTTTCTGGGAAGACAAAGCTTAACAGAAGCAAAACAACATTGCTGGCACCATAATCAATTCACTTTCTGCCTGTGAAATCAACACAGACCCACAAACAAAGTCTGAAAACTCAACACAAATTGTCAGTATAGTTTCAGGACCTCCAAAACCCTCTAGGGTTTCTGTAGACAGACAACAAGAAAATGCTCTTTCAGGGCTTCCAGTAAGTTCCCAGGGCTTCTGTATAAAGTTTTACAAACACAAATAAACACAGACAGAACAGACAGAGTGCTTAGATACTGCAAGTTTTCTCCTTCTCAACTCTGCCACCACAAGCGTTCTCTTCTCAGTTATGCTCTTTCCCAGCTTGGACTTCTCCTTATACATGGTCATTAGCTCCTCCCTGTTCTGCCCCTTCCAGTTGCATTAGCAAGCTCCTCTCACTGTGGATTTCACAAATTCTGTTTCTAAACAAAGACTTGATATAATTAAGGGCAAGGCTCAAAAGAAACTTGAATGAAACAAGGTGCTAAATAATTAAATAGCTGCAACAAGGTGCTAAGTACTTCTTTGCTTATCATTACAATATCACTGCAAAAGATTTTTTGAGATGAAGGAGCTGTTTAATTTATGCATTGGTAGAACCATATAGTTGTATGGCATGCTCAAAGATCAGATGCATTACTTCTCTTCTATACCCCCCAGCAATATCTTGATCCTAGAAGATCATTTCAGCCCTGGAATTCACATCTTGGAAATGACCTTAGCATTTGTGGTCCCTCCCTGTAATTGGATGACTTTTCCCAGAGCCTTCTTTTCAGTAGAAATCTCTGCTTCCTTTTATGTCCTGTCTTTCCCCATTAGAATGTAATTTTCTCTAGAGCAGGAACTTTCTTTTTCCTTTTTTTATGTACTCAGCACTTAGCTTAGTGCCTGGCACTATGATTAAAATTGTCAGTGAGATGTTTTAGTTGGATATTATCTTTATTATTTTTGATATTATTATTATCTTTTTTATTATGATATCTTTAATTTTGAAACTGTTGTTAGTTTAATTTAGGAGATATGATAATATAAGGTGAACCAGAACTATAATGCTTAAAATGTCTTCCTGAAAATAGTCATGATTTATGTGAATTGTTCTTCACATTATTATGTTGGTGGCATGTTTTAAGTGAAAATCAGTTTTCCACTCATATGTCAAATACACTGACATTCTTATCATACTTCAGTTACACACACAGAGAGATAAATATATAGATATATACATATTACATATAATAAAAATATCAAGAATATGAGTAAGCCATAAGTAGAAATAAGTGAACTGCATTGTGATAATCAACAAATGGAAGATAAACATTATGGCACTTTAAGAAAACTTGTTCAACATACCATAATTGATAATAAGTTTGTCTTTATACTCCTAGAACTTTTTAGTAGTCTATTTTATTTCTCAGTCAATATATGCTTTGGCTGTAAGTTGTGGGTTTTTTTGTTTGACTATCAATGTTTTTATGAAGTTCATGAACACATAATTGAAGTATATTTGGAGGATTTAGTGACCTCATTCTTTAGTAACCTTGCTAGTTATGCATAACTATCAAAAGCTTTCTATAGTAACTATAGCACTTATGGGACCATAAATTTAGAGTCACAAGACACCTAGGTTGTTATGAAGTCTAAGCCCTAAAATCACATGGAAAAACTGAGAGAGGAGAAATTATTAACTCAAGATCATACAACTAGTGATAACTGTGGTAGGATTTGAACTTTGGACTTCCTGTCTACATACCAGAAACTTTACATGCTGTGCCTTCTAATTTCCTTTTTTGTCACTCCAAAGTTTTCTGGTTTTGCAAATAGACTAGAATTTCAGTCCTCTCTGTTGACATAATCATTTGGTATTCAGTACCAAATGATGCACTTGCTTACTGTTTCTCATTTGCTCCAAAGTATGCTTTTGTTAGTTAGGCTGTTGTCTTTGCCACCAAATAAAGGATTAGAAAAAAAAACCTTTTCTTTTCAAATCCTTTCTCTATTAGAGTTTGTCTTGTCCCAAATTCTCTTCTTAACAATCTTCTTTTAATGTCTTCAATTGATGTTGAATTATTTATTTTTTTTGCACTTTTCTGACTTCTATATATTTCCTTAATCTTTGATTTTTTTTTTCTTTCTGTTGCTGAGGAAGGGAATCTAGAATGATTAATATGACTTTGTTTTCCAGAGTTCTTTTGCATATTTTATTGTCTTTAACTGGTAATCAGATGTTCAAGTTTTCTACTATTTATGTCAGCTAGATATTCCCATAACCTTTAAATATTTTTCCACAGATGATAATGCTGGTGGTGGTTGTGGATGATTATCACTTTCTTATCTTTTTCAATGGAGCTCAGATGGAAACATTTCAGGGATAAGTCATTACATTATTATTCTTTTGTATTTAATTTTCTAAGTATTATTGCACAGATTGAAAAAATAGCTGTTTCTTATCATTGAAAAAAAGATTTTGGGAAATAAGCTTCACATCCTTTATGTTAACAGAAAGCATTTTGGGAAAACCTCTGGTAGCAGAAAAGACAAAAGGTTGTTATATACTTTTCCTTTTTTCACATGATTTTTATTTATTTGTACTAGATGTTTATATTTTCCTTTCAATGTAACTTGGTCATTATGAACATTTGGGATGACAGCATCTACTTTAAGTGTTTTTTTTTCTTAATTTTTTATCAACCAATGTTTATTTTTGGACAATTGTAGACAATGGTTTTCTTCTTGTTATCTGTATTACCTCATTCCTATCTTTTCTTTGGGTCCATATACAAATGACCCAAGAACAATTTGTTATCTTGCTATTATCACTGATATGATATTCAGTGTTCTATAAATATTTGCACGGATAAATAAAATAATTATTTTAAACAAAAAATTAATATGCAAATTCATCTTCAGAATCTCTGAAAACCTTCTCAGTACAATTCTTGTAGCAGATAGGATAACAAAGTTACACGACCCTTATCCTGATCCCACATTATTTTAAGCTGCTTTGGTGAATCTTCAACCTCTTCTTCTTCCTCCTAATCACAATTATTAGCATTGTATATCATTTTAAGGTTTGCAAAGTACCTAACAAATATTATCTCATTTTATCCTTACAACAACCCTGGGGTTTCAGTATTATTGTTATTGTCATTTTACAGAAGAGGAACTTGAAACAGACAGAAGTTAAATGAATTTTCCAGAGTCACAAAGCTAATGTATGGGGTAGGATTTTAATTTGGACCTTCCTCCTTCTAGGCCCAAGTGCTATCCACTGTGTCACCTAATTGCAAAGCATTCTACAAATATAATCTTGTTTTATCTTCCACAATCTGTGGAGGTAGATGTCATTATTATACCCATTTGATGAGGAAACTAAGGCTGAGAGATTAAGTGACTTGTCCAAGGAAATAAAGTCACAAAATACTTTAGCTGGGATTTGAAATTAGGGCTTCCTGGTACCAAGTCCAAAGTTTTATTTACTGTACCAACTTTGATGCTTTATGTTTTGAAATCTTTTATTCCCATGTAGCTCAAAGATTATAAGTATGCGAGAGGGCAAAATCTTAAAACTAACAAAACATCAATAGTCTTTTTAAGGTGTTTTTTTTTAAATTCATTCTATTACAAGACAAGTGTAGGCAATAGGTCAGTTTATGATACTGGTCCAGTTCCAGTACAATTTTTTTTTCTTGAATTCTCCAGAATACTTTGAGTTCCATGCTCTTGTAGAATGGAGATTTGGTGTCTATTACTCCATGAAAATTAGTGAGTTTCTGTTGTGAAATTATTCTCCATGGGTAATATCTTGCAGGTTATTTCCTAGGTGGTAAATTTTTACATCTTATAGTGATAAGTTGTAAAGTTTCTGCCATTTCTTTGCATAATTTGCATTGACAAAATCGATATAATAATATCCTACCATATGTTGTATACCTACCTGTGGAAATATCATCCAGTTTTCAAGACTATTTCAAGTCCTACCTTGATCATTAAACCTAAACTGACCACTGCAGCCATAACCGATCTCCTTTGTATCCAAAATTTCTGCAGCACAGGTTTTACTTCATAAGCTAGCACTTAATCAAATCCTGATATAGTATTGTCTAATAGTATCATCATTCTTGAATGAATGAAAAGCATTGATTAAATACTAATTATGTTCCAAGAACTGTCTTGTTATTGTTCCTTCAACAGACTGTAAAGTTCTTGAGGGTAGGTAGTATATCTCAGGTATCATGTAATTTACCCCATATAGCAACTAATGTGAGACTGAAAAAAAATCATAGGCATGGCATGAATAATTTGAGTTTGATTCCCTTTATTGATGGAACAATTATTAAATAGGCATTAGGGGAGGTAAAAAGATAGGTAATCACAAACCATGCAAATAGTAATTTAAAATAGTAATTAATGTAACTTTGGCAAGGAAAGCATGGAAAAAACATGTACAACATTTGACTGCAGACTGTAAAAAAATGAGTATCTAACAAATACTTAGTAAAATTATTCAAGGGTCCCTTAGTGACATCCTACATCTTGTTGCTCATACAATGCATCTCTTTCCCCACTCCTTGACCCATGAACTGCATGACTACAGTACTCTCCATCCTCACCTTCACTTCTTGGGGGCACTGGCTTCTTTTAAGGCTCAACTCAAGTGTCCCTTTCTAAAGAAGGCCCTTTATGGCTTCCTCAGGCTTCTCATGTCCCCCCATGCAAAACTAACTCACATCTCCTATGCCTTTGTCTTGTATCTTCCTTCATAAATATCTGTTTTCTTATCCCATGAAATCCAAACTCCTTGAAGCCATAGACTTATTTCATTTTTTTGCCTTTGTATCCTCAATGTCTAGCACAGTGCCAGAGACATAGGAAGCACTTATAGATGGTTGTTGAAGGTTTGCTCCCTCAGTTCTTCACTTTTCCTAGGCTATGAAAACTATCAAATACTTTAAGAAAGATTACAACTGAATTTGATAAAGAAAGGGATAATTTTCCTCCAAATCCAGGCATGAGGATGACATAAAGAACACTGGGCAAGTAGGTTGTAGTTCTAGCTACACACTAAGAATACAAACCACATACATACAAATAGGTGTTTGACCATTTTACCCCCTTAGGTCTCACCTTCCTAATCTCTAAAATGTACATATTTAAATAGGCCATAAATTCTAAAGGCTAAGAATTCAGAGAGGTGAGAGTTCACATTGGGTTGAGGTAGTCAAAGAATACTTTAAGGGAGAGCTGTAGCGGCAAGCACCCCAAGCATCCTTAGGGTTTGCTGCCAACACAGGTTCTTGGATCTGCTTTGATAAAGGAAAGCAATTCAAAATGGGTTAACAAGCTTACTTTAATCAGTCAAACATACATTGTTTACCTCCTTCAGCGGAAAAAGGTCAGCACCCCGAACTTCAGAATATACAGACAGAATTATCAAGACAGAAACAGATCAAGTAGACAGATTTCCAAACTGTCCAAACATTACATCCATACCCAATCAACATCTGGGTTTCAACATCTGGGTTTCAAAGCCGGGGGGCTCTGGACAACGGCTTCCCAGAATCCAGATCAAATCACAGAACACTTCTCAAAGTGAGCCCCAAAACAAAGCCTCACATCAGGGCTTATATAGCCTTCTCCTGGCTCAGAGGATGTAACAACCTTTTGGACCCATGGGCCAATCAAAATGTATCTACTGAAAAACAAGCCTCCTACCCCAGGCTCCAGGTGCACTTTAGCCTAGGGGCAGGGAAGATCTTTAAAATCTACATTCCCATTACAAGAGCTCAGGCCTTAGCTGGGACTTGCAGAACAGATAGGATTTGGATATGTCAAAACCAATGTTTCAAGAAAGAAGAAAGCAATGGTTTAGAGAAAGTGTGATCGGTAAGTACATAAGCTTGTTACTATAAATTGAGCAGTAGCAGGCACAATTTAGGGGACATTGGTTATGATCAGATTAGAGTGTGTATAGGCTGGGGTGGGACAAGGGGATCTTGAATGCCAAGCTGAGGAATCTGGATTTGATCCTGTAAACTTTATCCTTTCAGAGACACAGGTATTGATGGTGTCTGTAGAGGCAACATGAAGAATATGGGCAATTATCTTAAAAATATAAAAAAAAACCTAAGGAAACACCTGTGTAAACCACCCCCAAGTTATTGAAGAAGAAAAAGATATTTGAAATCTACCTTAATCACCAATTTTTGTCTTACATAACTTTGAATCACCAGCTATCTCTCAACCCTAATCCTACCTATAAAACCATGTCATAATGCTACCTTTAATCTAACCAAAACACATCAGCCTCCCCATATCACTTATATTCAGTACTGCATTGATGGCTGAGTTGGGTTTTTTCATATTTTTTTTCCATATCACTATAGTTAAACCCATATTCTGCTCTAGAAAACCTTAATATTGTCTCTTCACAGCAGAATTCATGGTTGGACTGTTATTCCAGTTTGCTTCTTTTCTCAACAGAAGCTTGGAAGATAAGTTTTTATTTTGATAATTCATGTGGCAGGATATCAAACAGCTGCCAGGATATCTACTGACATCTGTTGTCTAGTTGTTATCAGTCCCTCCCATCTGGCCTGCATTCAACAGGACCTGAATCAGGACTGAACAAAATCACAGGACTTTCAAAAGTAATTTTATGTTACCACCATATTCTTTTTCAGTGTTAGTCAGGAGCACTGGTACTATGTCTTTTGTCCTTTAGATGACTCTGAAATTTATCTGAATAAACTTTTTCTTCCCTCCCACCATATCTTGACATTTCTATATCACATATTTTGACATAGGTTCACACTGGATTTTGGATGGCTCAAGAGAGTTAGTGGTCCTGGGAAATATAACAAATATCAGTCATTTTAGTATCTTAACAATTCTATATTTAAAAATGCATTAGTTTTTAATGTCAATACATAGATGTAGATCCAAGGGGATTTCTCATTTCAGATATCCTTGAATGTTCCTCAATCTTCCTTTCATTTATCCATCTTTCTTCCCCCCAGGTCATCTCAAAGGTTCAGTTAACACAATTTCCCTTCTTGAGACACTGCCTTCCCATAGGCCTCAGCTTCTCTACTAGTCACCCTATCTGTATGCATTGAGGGAGGGAAGGGAATCAGCATGGATAAGGATGACTTACATCCAGAAACACAAACCTTCACTGGGCCATTGACACCAGTATCCTACATCTTCCTTCAGAAAATTTCCTATATCCTTGGTCTGCACAGAATATAATTAGTTACAAAGTTTATATTTTGTCTGATGCTTAGCTGGCATTCATCCCATGTTAAGTAACAATAAGAGACAATAAAAATAAAATACTTTCTGAAAGCCACAAGTAAATAAATAGCTGGACAAAAATGAGATTAGGAAGATTGATGCCCCAACTTCCCCTCATCCACAGTCATCAAGCTATAATCACTACCAGCAGCACAATATGTGTCTATTTACCCCATAGTGAAGAATGTGATTGTTTTACTAGAGAACTGTTATTGGTGAAATGGAAACATCTGGGAAAAACTCCTCTTTCCTCAATTTTTTTTGGACAAAGTTACCAAATGAGAGAAAACTACAGTTTGAAGGAATTACCTTTTTCTTCAAAACATCTTACAGTGCAGCAAATAGGAATGGATACTGGATTTGAAGTCAGAGATATCTGGGTTCAAATCCTAAACCTGCAACTTACTACCTATGTAACCTTGAGAAAAGCTTCATTCAATCAACTTAGTTTTCTATAAATTGAAAGTGTTAGATAAGAAGTTCCCTAATGTTCATTTTAACACTAAATCTGTGATCTTAACATAATCTAAATCTTTTAGGTTGTATTTCTACATACTAAATGGAAAATGTTGGTAATTATATTAATAGTTCAAGTCATAAAACCCAATCCAGATTTGGCTGAAGTAGTTAAAGTGATAGCATTATTTGTCCCAATTTTTTTTGCATAATTTCCTTAGTTTTCCACTCCATTTTGCATAAGTAAATATAATAAGTTTCCAAGATCCAATAATTCCCCTGTTTTTACATTGGGCTCTATGGTGTCATTTGTAAATAGAACAAGAAAGATGGTCTCTAAGTTGCCTTCCAGAGCTAATATCATGCAACTGATGTGAGTATGAAGTCAGCCTGTATAAATATTCTTCAACTATATTTTTCCTCTCATTTGGGAACTTTCAAACATAGTCCACAGACACAGGAACTACAATCACTCTGGTATCTGTCTGTCTGGCCTTCTGACAACATTTGCCTCAATCCAGATATTCTGTCCCCTTTGGGAAAAATTTTCCTTAGGTCCTGATACCCTGCACTAAACTGGGAATTCTCAGTCAAGGTAGGCTCTCCTCTCTCATACGAGAGACATTCTGTATACTTTAGATGCCCTCAAATCAACTATGACAGGATCCTCCCTATGCCATAAGTATAGAATTGGGATGAATATCAATTGAAATATCAAGATATCAAGGATAAATAAAATGACATCCAAATTATATCCTTTCTATCATTAGGATCTTGGTAATTTTATCAGGATTGTCTGCCAAGCCAGATCACCCAATCCCATAAAAACCACTGTGTTAAAATACCTGCAAACAGAGGAAAGAAGTGCTCAGTGTTGGAATGTATTTGCTTATCAGCATAGTCACAACCAAAGCTCTTGTCCTATTAAGAATTTTGGGTGGGATTTAACATTTTCATGTTGATCAGTTATATGTCATAGATCAAGTTATTAAAATAATAATATCAACGTTCCTCTTGTTATTGAAAGTAGCAGGCCCTTAATACACGTGTGCTCAATTGCAATGAACTGTCAGACATAGACCAAGATGGTTTTCAGCTTTGTCTTTTTATAAGCTACAAGTCAGTCCCCAAAAAGATCATATCTATAATCCTGTTCAATCTGAGTATGTAATTCTCCATTTTTCCCAAAGAAACAGCTCTGACATTAGCATTTTAAAGGGAATATATGCAGGTTTTTCTTGAGGCCCCAATACCTGCAAGTGATTGTTTTGATAAAGTATTACAATAATGCTTTATAGAGGCAGCAGTGGGCTACAGCACTACGATAACATGTCAGAGGAACATTGCTTTGATTTTGACATGTTAGTGTAATACATCGTCAGCCTAACAGTGGCAGGGAAGAGAGGAGCAGCACAAATAGACTGACATTAGAACTTACAGAAACACATGAAATAAGTTCAATTGACTTCCAACAGAGAGTTGAAAATAGAATCATTAATGTTTTAGAGCTAGAAAGGACCTTAGAGGCCGCCTAGTTCAATACCCTCATTTTCCAGTTGAGGAAACTGAGGCCCAGAGAGATTACGTGACTTCTATAAGGTCCTGCAACTAATGAGGAGCAGAACTGGGGCTAGAACTAAGTTCCCCAGATACTCAGGGTACAGCTATTTCTATTCCAGACTTCCAGTTGCTATAACTTGAGAAAGGAATCTGGGAAACATTTTCAACTATTCCCAAGGATTTCCCAGGGGAAATATTATCTATGGGATGGATAGAGAATTCATAAGCAGAACATAATTTTATGATGCCATCCCATCTTGTAATCTGCCAGCACAAGAACTCTTGATTTGAGTTACATAAAGAATCACAAAATGACAGTTTTAAGGGACTTCTGAGGCCACCTATTCCAACTTATACCTGAAGGAATTAAATTTTTTTTACAATGTTTCCAATTAGTCATACAGCTTCTGAAAGACCTCTGATTGTGTAGAAGATCCCACCTTCCTGAACCAATGTGTTTTGAACAATTCTCTTTGTTGGGAAGTTTTTCCTTAGATCTAATTGAAATCTCCTTCTGCAACTTCTAATCTCTAATTCAACTTCTGTCCCAGGTGGCAAAGTCATTCTTCTACATCCTTCAAGAAGAATTCAATGGCAGTTATCATGTTCCATCTAAGTCTTTCCTTCTCTAGATTAAGCATCTTCAGTTTCTTTAACAGATCTTCTCATGGCATTTCTCCAGCTCCTTTACCATGTACTTGTTCTCTTCTGAATGTTTTCCAGTCCTTCCTAAAAGTAGGAACTGGGCAATTCAAATCAAATTCCATTTATTTAGTATTTAGTTATATGCAGGACACTTATTTTCTTGGGATAAAAAAGCAAACTTTAAGAGGCTCTAGTTTCAAGGGACTGAGTCTCCAGTGCTTCAGATTGGTATTACCAGGACAGACAGAGTTCAGGAAAGATAGAGTTCGTTTTCCTAATTCTGGGAAATAACCAATTCTTTATGCAACCTATAATTGCACAAGCTTTGTTTGAGGTGGAGTGGGGTGGACACTGGAGTATCACATGACCATTAGGGATTAATTTTGAGCATGTTGTACACTAAAATCCCCATATATTTTCACATATACTATTTTATAACCACATATATTATAATTTTGTATTTTTTAAATTTCAATTTATATCTCATAAGGAGAACATGAAAAAAAATATTGAAATAGATATATGCTGTCTATAGCATTCCTTCCATTTACTAATGTACCCATCCTATTTATGAAGAAATTTCTAATAATTTAGCATTATCTGTTCTTAGTGAGGTTATGCTGGCTCTTAGTGACCATTATTTCTCCTTTTAAATGTTCACAAACCATTATCCCATTAAATGTACATTCTTTTTTTTTTTGGAGGGCAATTGGGAATAAGTGACTTGCCCAAGGTCACATGGCTAGTATTTTTGTGTTAAATGTCTGAGGCCATATTTGAACTCAAGTCCTCCTGACTCTAGGGCCAGTTCTCTATTCACTGTGCCAGCTAGCTGCCCCTAAATGTACATTCTGTACTTTTTTTTTTTTACCAGAACTCTCCTTTTTGGAAAGATCAGGACAACTGCTCTTTGGGCCTATACAACTTCTTCTGTTCTTCACAGTCTTTTACATAATGCTGAAAGAAGTTCTCCAATCATATTTGCCATGTTAAATGACCTACAATGTAGTTTATTTAGTCCTAGAGACTTGAACTCACGAGGGAAATTAGTCATTCTCTTTTCAGGTCTTCAGTTCTTAAAAATCATTTTTTCCCTATCCCAATCTAAAGGCAATTCTCTCTAGAAGACAAAATAAAATTGAAATAAGTTTAAAAGCACTCCTTCTTTCTATCATCCATTGGCATTGTCCAATTTACCCTGAGTAGCAATCCAATTAAAACTTTAAGCTTTCTCTTGATTCCAATATTGTTTTAAAACAAAACAAAATCTTTTTTAAAAATTCATGTTATTTAGCTCATTCTGGGTTCTACATATCTAGGCAATTTTTATAGAACCATAAGACTGTGAAACTTGTTAGTATTCATTATACTGTTTTTAAAAATGAGTAGGGGATAGTAAGATATGAATTCAACAATTAAAGGAGCTCACAGGTATGGAAACTTCCTCAATCAGTGTGTCATGACTTCTCTGAAACTTCATGGCTTAAAGAATTTCCTTCAGAACTGAGATTTTAGATGACTTGTTCAAGGTCTCCACAGCCAGTCAGATGTGTGACTTGAACAAAGTTCTGACTTTGATGATAGTTTTTTATCCACTTCACAAGGATCTCTGTCTTCTGTACATTCTTTACAAGGAAGCTGATTGGGTTTGTGAGTTCCCTTTTTAAACCCTTCAATCACTTTTGACATCCCCCCCCCCTTCTTCCTGGAATTATTCTTCTTTGTATCTCCAGAAATATCTTCTTGAGAACTTCCTATTGTTCTTGAAACTATTTCCCTCATGGAATGTTAAACTATATGATCTTACCTATCCTTTCACTGATATATTCTCTCCCCAAATATAATGTACATATCAGATTCTACTCATATTTCTTCTCCTCCTTTATGACAATTTCTAAGATGGAGTATTAACTCTCTTTCAAGTTCCCATCATTTTTACTTAATCATCAGTTTTCTCTTAATCAGTCAAATTCAAGTCCAGGATAGTAGTTGCTCTTAAAACTTCCTCTACTTTGGAAAAATAAAATTCTTCTTAGAGGAATTCAGAAATGTATCCACTTCTCTGAATTTAATGTAGAGACTTCTAATAGATGTCTGGATAATTGAAATTCCCTATTTCAACTTTGATAGGTTTGGAGTCTCTTGTTCAAACTCCTACTGTATTTCTTTTTTTCTGTCTAAATATTTTGTGATATACTGCCTTTTGTTTTACACAAAGATACAACAGACAAACTTGATCATACCACTTTCCTAAGACACCAAGAATACTACACTTTTGCCATTGAGCATCAAGTAGATAGATTTTTCTTCATAACTTTAAATATCCTCCATAATCTTTTTCTGCCTTTTATATCTAACCTTATGATTAACCAATATTAATGTTATTTTTTGACTTGACCCATTTCCACATCATCCCACATAGCCAGCATTCATTTTTCAAGGCCCAACTGAAATCACAACTTTTCTACAAAGTGCCCCAACATTTCAGAAAGAATATTGAAAGGGAAATGAAGATCAAAACAACTCTACATTTTTGAATTCCCAAGTCTAGCATTCTCACTACTATATCATGAGAATAAAATTACTCAGCTTGACTCCAGAGGATACATCTATGAATAATGCATGGGAGATGCAGAGAGGTACATTTAAGCCTCATGTGAGGAGAAAAAAATTCCTGATAATTAGAGCTGTCCAAAAGTAAAATGACCTGCCTTGTGAAGTTAAAGATTCTCCCTCACTGATAGTCTTCATACATAGTTTGATGATCCTCAAAGACAAAATTGTAGAGATGATTGCTGTTTGGCCTCCAATGTCTGTCCTACTATTATGAATGTGATTCTAGGGAGTCAGGAAGACCTGAGTTCAAATCCAGACACACAAAAAAAAACTAGCCGTGTGATCTTGGACAAATCACTTAACTCCAAAAGCCCTCCAAAAAGAAAAAAAAATGTTATTCTAAATCATTCATACACTTTCTCATCTCAATTCCTTTCTGAGTCCCAAGACACACCAGAATTTCTCCCCCAGTTTCTCATCTTTGCCCTTCCCCCCAATTTCTTTTTGTTTTTTTTTGGAGGGGAGAGGGCAGGGCAATTGGGGCTAAATGAATTGCCCAAGGTCACTCGGCTAGTAAGTGTTAAGTGTCTGAGTTCAGATATGAAATCAGGTCCTCCTGACTCCAGGGCTGGTGCTCTATTCACTGCACCATCTAGCCTCCCTTCCCCCAATTTCAAACTCTGTTCTCCCAACACCCAGTTAGGAAGGGATATTGCATCAGGCCCTTTCATCTTTGAGTTAACATACCTCTGTATGCTCTCTTTCAGAGAGATTTGCATTTCAAGCCTGATGTCTTAGACTACAAAACAATGGCTCCTTCTAAAGATGATGGTGGGCTGGCTAGGTGGCTGTGAGTTCAAATTTGGCCTCAGACATTTAACACTTACTAGCCATGTGACCTTGGGAAAGTCACTTAACCCCAATTGCCCTGCCTTCCCCACTCAAAAAAAAAAAGATAAAGATAACCAGGATTAAGAAGAATTTTCTTTTGAGAATGAGAATTTTGTTCCCCTAAATTCATAACTTGTAGGCAAACTACTATTCTGCCTAAGTGTAAGGAGAGTCTTATAGTAGATAGTGTGTGGAAAGGTTTACTGGATGAGGAGAGAATCATGGGTTTGAATGTAGACTCTAAAACTTATTAATTGTATGACCATCAATAAATCTCTGGGCTTTGGTTTCCTTTACATGTAAAATAAAGATAATATCATTTACATTATCCACCTTACAGTGTTGTAAGAAAAGAAGTTTGCAAACCTTAAATTTCTACATACAAGTGAATAATGGTTATATTTAGTTACTCTAGGTAGGTTGTAAGCTCCTTGAGAGAAGGAACAGTGTCTTCTATCTTGGTCACATCCCTTCTATAGTCCATTGTAGTATGTTGTAATTCAAAAATAAATTAATGTATGTTATTGAATGGTTTTCTATATAATGCATTAAGAACTATTTCCCTTTTAATTGTTGAACCCAAGTAAATTTCACAGAAAGTTAAATCTTCTTGGATCTGAATCATTCACACTTAACTCATCAAAACTTTTGTTGTTGTTGTTAAGAAATTATTTGATGTCTAAGGGCCTTTAAAAAGAAAGCCATTTTCCTTTGAACAATGAAATCACGTTTCACTGGCATAATTGGACTGGAACGCAGACAGGCTCAAGTTGAGCTCTAAACTCAGAACCCATGAAGGTCGATTGGAAAAATGCAGTCGCCCATCCCAGTCTTAAGTGGCACTTTTTTCAAATGGTGTCACAAACATGCATACAAAACAAGGGCTAAGTGTTACAGATTACAGCCTAAACCTTTTTGGCCATGGCTGTTAGAAGAGAAAAATAAAAGGAAACTTGCAATGCTTCTTATTAACTTTCTTCTTGCACAGCATGAGAACAAAGGAGGGCCAGTTGAGTTTATGAAAGAACTTAAAATTGGAAGCAGAAAAAAAATATATATATATGCATGTGGATGTTTATTTATTTTCCTTTTTAATTTCTCAGGACTGTATCACTTTCCTTTCTGTCAGATCAGTGAGAGAACACTGTATAAAATAACTGAGAGGAATGGAGATACCATACAGGAATGCTTTGGGAGGCTGCCTGAAGGGTGATTGCATTGTTATAGGAAACTCCCAACTAACCTCTAATAAAACAGGATGGCATCTTCTCTACACTTGACAACTTTAGGTAGTTGCCTATAGCAGAGATGTCTAATGGGGAATGGAGGAGAGGTTATTATCTTGATAAAAGTTGGCCAAGTTGAAAAGAGTTGGCTTCAGGAGAGGTTATCTTGATTCTATTGGAACAGTGAAATTTACGCTTTAGAGGAATAGGTCCATCCAGGTTCCACCCTCAGTAAAATTTTGAAGCCAGGTAAGTTTGTCTTTGATGCCTTCTTGCAAAGGAGGGAACTGGAAAAAAAATGGAGATGGATGAGTAGTGGACTAAGACAAGGAGAAGTAAAGAATTGTTCTCTTTCAAAAAGGAACCTGAGATGATTACTTTTGGGGAGGAGGAGTTAATGAACTTCAAAATATAGTCATAGAAACTATAATCTCCTGGACTTCAAAAGAACCTTGTACATTTTATCTAACAAAAATTTAAAAAAACAAATCAGACAGAGTTCTTATTAGTAAATACAAGGGGGAAAAGGACAATGAGTCATTTTTTCCAGTTCAGGTTGCATAGGAAGACAGAAAAATTTAAAAAAGTTTGGTTTGGTGGAACTCCTCTTCAGTGGTACTCTAGCACCTATACTGAAAGAAGCTCTCCCTATGTTCTGATGTTGTGTTATGATCTTCTTGGGCTCTAGGCTGTGAACTAAACAAGATATGGGTCTGAAAGCAAACAGCAGCTATGAAGCAGTAACTCTGTGAGTAGAATAGAGTCTCAGAACTAGCTCCCAGGCCAGGTTGCAGGAAGCCCTGACCAAAGGGGACCCTTTGATTGTTTTACTCTGAAGATCTACAGCTTTTCAAGTACATGAGAGTGGCTCAGTATAGTGGCAGTCTGCTAGAGCTCCAAACAGGGGCAAACTCACAATTATGTTGGTCATAGATAAATCTTGGTCATACAACTGTGTAGTTCATACCAGGAGGACAGCATACAGACATTACCCTGGATCTCACACTTTGGGGAACACTGAAAACTTGCAAACCCCAAGGCCCAGGGATCCAAAAGCAACACCAATAGAGTCAAGCCATTCCCTCCAGGAATTCATGGAGCCTGGCCATAAAACAAAGTCAGAACTCAAGAAGTCTAGAAAAATTAGCAAACAACAACTTTAAAAAAAGGAATTCCACCATAAAGAACAATTGTGAGAGAGGCACTAAAGATACAAATCCAGAAGATGAAAATGACTCAAAAAAGTCTACAATCAAAATGAAGAAAGGGAGAGTGACCAAGAAATAAAAGAGAAGAGACAATTTTAAAAAGAAGCAAAAAGCTTGGGTATAATTTTGAGTTCAACTAGAATTTGTGGAAGAGAAAAAGCAAGAACTTTAAAAAAGAGAGATAAAAGTAATTTCATAAATGAAATGAGAACACCAGAGGAAAGAATTGGAAAAGAAATAAGAGCACTGGGGGAAATTTTGAGGGGGAAGTAAAAACAGGTAGGGAAGAAAAAAATTGGAATGAGAATTATGAGCTTGACAAAATACATGCAAAAGCTTACCCAGGACACTGACTTCTTCAAAACAGAAATAAACCAAATCAAAGTTAATGATTCCATAAGACATTAAAAAATATTTAACATAAATTTTTAAAAATAAAATCAAAAGACTGAAAAAATAGAAGTTCAAGGGTTTTCATATTAAAGATAACTTTCTCAAACAGTAATCAAGAAAAAAAAATGTCATGAAACATTGGATTACTTGAAAGAAATGGCCAAAAAATGAGTCTATGCATTGTATTTCAAGATGTCATGAAAGAAAACTGTCACATTTCTAAGAACTAGAGGGAAAAGTAGAAATAGAAAAAATCCACCAGTCATATCCTGAAAAAAACTCCAAAATGAAAATTCCCAGGAACATTATAGTTAACATCCCAGTTCTAGGTTAAAAAAAATTCAGACAGGAAAAAAATCAAGTACTAAGAAACTTAATGGAATCACAAAAGATTTAGATTTGGTGTCACAAAAAGAATGAAGAACTTAGAATATTATGTTCTACAAGGGAAAAGAATAAATTAAATCAAAAATGTGTGTGTATACATATATATATATATGTTTAATGAAATTAGGGGGTTCTAAAGAATTCTTGAGGAAAAGACTAGAGCTATATAGAAAAATGGAAATACAAAAACAAGAGAAAGAAGAAACATTAAAAGATAAACATGAGTGAGCAATACTAAAATAATAAACAAGGATGAATTATTTATTTTCTATTATGAGGAGATGATAAATTTGCCCCATCAGAACTCTATCATGATCAGAAGTGATAGAGGGAATCTAATAAGACAGAGTCCCTGGCTGCTTTTCTTTTCTTTTTTTCTTTTAATGTTTGGGAAAAGGAAGAGGGAAGAAATAGATCTGGGGCAGTGGAGAAAGAGGAGGGATATTCTCTCTCATAGTTGCAGTGTGTAAGTAGAAGGCTGTATAAATAAGGGGGAAGGAGTAAAAGGACAAGGCAACATCTGAATATAACTTTCACTTGAACTTGTCAAAGAAGAGAAAAATATACACAAATAGATTGAAGCAGAAATACATTTCACTCAATAAGAAAATAAGATGAAAAGCATAGAAACAATCAATTTCATTAAAGAGAATGACAAAAATGAGACAACACACCAAAATTTGGGGGATTCAGTCAAAGAAGCACTTGGAGAATATTCTCTATCTATAAACATGTACATCAGTAAAAGAGAGAAATTTCAATGAATTGAGTATCCAACTTAAAAAAAACAAAAATATAGGAGAAATTAATAAAACTGAAAGTTAAATATCGAACTAATAAACATAATTAGGAGCTAGTTTTATGAAAAACATAGTAAAATGGATAAACCATTGATTAATTTGATTTTAAAAAAAGAAAGAAGAAAACCAAATTACCAATATAAAAAATGACAAGGTGAACTACACCATCAATGAAGATAAAATTAAAGCAATTATTGAATTATTTTACTTAAATTAATGCCAGTAAAATGACAATCTAAGTGAAATGGATGAAAGGTCACAAAATTGTGAACTGCTCAGATTTATATGAGGAAATATTATATGTAAATAGTTCTGTCTTAGAAGAAGAAACAAGCTTTCCAGGAAAAAATACTCTGAATCAGACAAATTTACAAGTGAATTCTACCAAAGATTTAAGGAGCAATTAATCCCAATGATAAATAAATTATTTGAAAAATATATAAAGAAGTCTTACCAAATTAGAACAAAAACAAAACTGAAGGGGAAAATATAGCAAGGGTCTCTGAAAAATTACTCATTTTTCAAAAAATATGGAACTGAGCCAAATTTATAAAAAAAAAAGATACATACCCAATTGATAAATGAACAAAGGATATGAGCAAGCAGTTTTAAGAAAGAATCAATCAACCTATCAATAGTCATATAAAAATGCTATAAATCACTATTTGTTGGAGAAATGAAAATTAAAAGCACTGTGAGATACCACCTCGAACCTACTAATTTGGCTACTATGACAGAAAAAGAAAATGATAAACGCTGGAGGGATGTGGGAAGACTGGAATATTAATGTACTGTTGGTGGAATTGGTAACTAATCCAACCATTCTAGAGAATAATTTGGAACTGTACCCAAAAGTCTATAAAACTATGCATATCCTTTGACTCAGCAAATCACTACTCAGTCTATGTTCCAAAGAGATCAAGGAAAAGGGAAATATACTTACTTGGGCAAATATATTTATACCAGCTCTTTTTATGATGGCAAAGAATTGGAAATTT
The DNA here is from genome assembly GCF_028583685.1 of Petaurus breviceps papuanus. Taxonomy (NCBI): domain Eukaryota; kingdom Metazoa; phylum Chordata; class Mammalia; order Diprotodontia; family Petauridae; genus Petaurus; species Petaurus breviceps. Next base: position 7,750,088 of record NW_027185712.1, on the reverse strand, counting down.
AGGGGATACCCACCAATTGGGGAATGGCTAAAACTATCATGGCATATGAATGTGGTGGGATACTACTGTGCTATAAGAAATGACAAAGAAGATGTTTTCTCAGAAAAACCTGAGAAATCTTATGTAAACTCATGTAAAGTGAGAAGAACCAGGAGAACAATGTATACAGTAACAGTAATTGTGTAAGGATGATCAATTGTGAAAGACTGATCAAGATAATCATCCAAGACAATCCCAAAAGACCCATGATGAAAAATGCTATCCAGAGAAAAAAACTGATTAACTTTGAATGCACATCGAAGCATATATTTTAAAACTTTATTCCCCCCCCCCCTTTTCTGGAGTGTTAGTGGAGGGGAAAGATGAGAAAAAAAATCAATAAAAAATACACACACATATATAAGTTTAAATTTATATATAAATATAAATTATATATACAATTTTAAAAACCCACAGTTTTTTTAAAGAAAGTAATAGGCTTTGGATATAAAATATATACACTTGATCTTGGGTGAAGATCCCCTGGTAAAAAGTGGCAAAATATTTATTTATATATGATCAGAATTTTCCAAAAACAAGTAAAAAGTCTCAATAGAAAAAGACTTTTCATCAAGTGTGTAGGGGGGGAAAACTACTTAAAGATATCCATCATGTTAGATACCATACAGATTAGATGCATTGTACAGTATGGGAGAAGGGAATAGCAGGAAAGACACACATAGTCCCCAAAATAACAACAACAAAACATAAACCTCATTGAACTTTTGGCCTCATATATTTATACACTAATGGACATCATATGGTTAATAAGCATAAAGGACTAAATATTAAAATGCTATGGATCAACTCATAGGAAACACTAAGAGGCAAAGCCAAGATGGTAAAGTCAGGGCTTTGCCTGGGATCTCCCTCAAACCCCTTAAGTACCTTCAAATAATGACTCTAAACAAATCCTAGAGCAGTAGAATTCACAAAAAGACAGAGTGAATAAATAAATTTCCAGTCCAAGACAACTTGGAAGCTTGGCAGGAAAGGTCTGTTGCACCAGGTTGAGAGAGTACTGAAGTTCAGCTCAGACAGTGCCAGCACAAACTGGGCTCCAGCCTTTGCTGGACTTTGCAACCACTGTATTAGTAGCAGTGACAGCTGTTTCTGGAGGTCTCAGTCCACAGATGATCAGGGGATCTAGCAGAGATTTATGGGCGTGTCTTTGATAGCACTGAGGCAGGACTCTCTTGATTTGTCCATTCTTGGGTCCAGGTTTCAGTCCTGGGTGGCAATCCCAGAACAAGGAGGAGCACTAGAGCACCAGAGCTGGAGGCCAGAGTGAGGCAGGGATCCTTATCACAGTCCCAGGGAAGGAAAGAATGCTTGTGGTCACTAGCAGACAGAGCACAGACCAGGACAGTAAACATACCTCTACTTAGATCATACCTCCTTGGAAGAAGAAAGTGAACAAACAGAAAAATAAACCTATCCTGACCATAGAAAGATAGTATGATTACAGGGATGTTCAAAATACACACTCAGAAGATAATGTAGCCCAAACTCCTACATCCAAAGCCTCAAAGAAAAGTATGAATTTGGACTCAGGTCATGGAAGAGTTCAGAAAGGATTTTTAAAATCAAGTAAGAGATGTAGAAGAAAAATTGGGAAGAGAAATTAGAATGATGCGAGAAAGTCATGAAAAATCAGTCAACAGTTTGATAAAGGAAACACATACAAAATAGCACGGAAAATCCCACCTTAAAAAACAGACCAGGCCAAATCTTAAAAGAACAACAAAAAGGCAACAAGGAGAAGAATGTCTTCAAAAGTAGAATTTGCCATATGGAAAAGAAGTACAAAAGTTCACTGAAAAAAAAACCTCCTTATAAAGTAGAATTGACCAGAAGGAAAAGAAGATACAAAATCTCACTTAAAAAATAATTACTTAAAAATTAGAATGGAGCAAATGGAAGCTAATGACTTTATGAGAAATGAAGAAAAAATAAAACAAAATTAAAAGAATGAAAAAAATATAGAAGACCATGTGAAATATCTCATTGGAAAAACAATGGACCTGGATCTAGGAGAAATAATTTTAAAATTATTGGACTATCTGAAAGTCATAATAATAATAATAATAATAATAATAATAAAAAGCCTAGAGATCATCTTTCAAGAAATTATGAAGGAAAACTGCCCTGATATTGTAGAAGCAGAGGGTAAAAGAGAAATTGAAAGATACCATCAATCACTTCCTTAAAGAAATCCCTAAATGAGAACTTCCAAGAATATTATAGCCAAATTCCAGATCTCCCAGGTCAAAGAGAAAATATTGCAAGCATCCAGAAAGAAACAATTTAAATATTGTGGAGCCACAGTCAGGCTAACATAAGTTCTACATTAATGGACTGAAGGTCTGTATTATTCTGGAGGACAAAGGAGCTAGGATTACAATCAAGAATCACCTACCCAGAAAAACTGAGTATAATCCTTCAGGGGCAAAATGAATGTGAAATTAGAGGACTTTAAAGCATTCTTGATGAAAAGACTGGAGCTGAATAGAAAATTTGACCTGCAAATTACAAGCCTCAAGAGAATAATAAAAAGGCAATCAGGAAAGGGAAATCATAAAGGACTTAATAGGGTTAAACTGTTTACATTCCTTCATGGGCAAATGGTGCTTGTAACTCATATCTTTCTCATTATTAGGATAAATAGAAATTTGTATAGACAGAGGACACACATGTGACTTGAATACAAAAGGATGATATCTTAAAAAATAAAATTAAGGGGTGAGAACGGAATGTACTGGGAGAAAGGAAAAGGGAGAGGTAGGATGGGGTAAATTATCTCATGTAAAAAAGGCAAGAAAAATCTTTTCCAGTGGAGAGGAAGAGGGGGAGGTGAAGTGGAGTGAGTGAACCTTACTTTCATCAGAATTGGCTCAAAGAGGGAATAACATACACACTCTATGGGGTATAGAAATCTATCTTACCCTACAGGAAAGTACTAGGGGAAGGCGATAAGAGAAGGTAGGGTGATAGAAGGGGGGCAGATGGGGGTGGGGGTAGTCAGAAGCAAAACACTTTTGAGGAGGGACAAGTGAAAGGAGAATGAGAATAGAATAAATGAGTGGGGGATAGGATGGAGGAAAATAGCAAAAGCAATTGTGAAAAAAATTTTAAGCAAATTTCTCTTTTAAAGGCCTCATTTCTCATACATGCATACAACTGAATCAAACTCATAGAAGTGAGAGCCATTCCCTAATTGATAAATGATGAAAAAATATGAATGATTGTCAAAAGAAGTAACTGAAGCTATCTTTAGCCATGTAGGAAAAAATGTTATAACTTACTCTTGATTGGACAAATGCAAATTAAAACAATTCTGAGGTACTACCACATACCTATTAGATTGGCTAATATTACAGGACAGGAATATGACAAATGGTGGAGGTGATGAGGAAAAATGAGACATTAATGAGTTGTTAGTAGAGCTGTGAATTGATTCAACCTTTCTGCAGAGCAATTTGAAACTATGCCTAAAGGGCTATAAAACCATGCATTCAATTTGACCTAGCAATACCACTACTGGGTCTGTATCCCAAAAGAGATTGTTTTTTAAAAAAAGGAAAAAGACCTATATGTACACAAAGATTTATAGCAGGTGGCAAACAATTGGAAATTGAGGGGATGCCTCTCAACTGGGGAATGGTTGAACAAATTGTTGGTGTATGATTATCATGGAATACTGCTGTGTTATAAGAAATGATGAGCAGAGTACATTAAAAAAAAACCTGGGAAGAATTATATGAGATGATGCAAAGTGAAATGCACTTCTTCTCTGTACTCCTCTAAACTCCATCATGTCACTCACCAGGTACAATAAGTTGTCTTCCTTCATTAAATTGTGGACTCCTTTAGGACAGGAATTGCCTTTTGCCTGTTTTTGTGTCACTAGCACTAAATACAGTCCTTGGCACAGTTAGGCACTTAATAAATGTTTATTTGCTGACTGCCAACACCCCCCCCAAAAGAAACCTATGCTTTCTTGATTCATTTTAATTCAATATTTACTACATGCCTATTCTGTGCAATGTGCTATCTACTACCTGTAATGCATTCCTTCTTCACTTCACAACAGTATCTCCTCTTCCTTCAAGATACAATCAAGTACCACCTTCTACAGGAAGCCTTCCCTGATCTCCAAAACTTCAAGAATTCTCCATTCCAAACTATTTTGCATTTAGCTACTTTTTGTTTTTATTTGTATTTATTCTCTGTGTATTTATTTTGCTTGTATTTAAATGGTTCTTGGCATTTCCCTCATTAGCATGTAAGTCTCTTTCAAATAGCTGTTACTTCATTCTTTGTATTTGTAATCTCACTGGCTGGCAACAGTCAGTGATGAATACATGCATGATGATTGGTTTGATTGCTTTATTGATCGAGGTAAATGCCTAGTAGTGGAATATCTGGGACAAAAGGTATGGATGTTTAGTTATTTTTTTTTTCAAATTGCTTTCCCAAATGTTCAGACATATTCACAGCCCCAACAATAATGAATTCATGTGCCTACTCCTCCAGCATCAACTTCCCATCTTTTGTCATCTTTGCTAAAATTCTTGCTCTGAGGAAAAACTTCAAAGTTGCTTTGATTTGAATTTCTCTTACAATTAGTAATATAGAACATTCTTTTATATAGCTAGTTGATAGTAATTCTTTTAAGAAATCTGTATTTATGTCCTTTGACCACTTGTCTTTTAGGCAATGATTCTTATTCTTATATTTCTGTTATATCTGCCTATATATCTTGGATTTTAAAAAATTCTCAATAAACAAGCAGCCCTTTTCTATTTTTCATTCAAAGCCCAGATGCTTTCAGTTCTTTAAAGCTTTCCTTGACTACTCTCTCTTTTACATTAATTCCTTGTTTTGAACTAATATAGTTGGTAGCATAGAGTGTATTACTTAACAGTGTCTTGTTGTTTTATGTGCATTAGTCTTTTCTCTCCAACCTTTCTGTAAGATATAAAGCAAAAATTTCAATAAAAGTTGTTGTAATTATTGCCTGCTGCAAAAGAAACCAGTGGATTTCTAACCTTTTAACCTGCATCACATTTACATGCAATGCAGAGAAGAGGATCTTACATTACCGCCTCATTGATTTCCCTTTTTTCTCCATCTCTTCTGTCCATATACTGTGCAGAATTGCTAGATGGTGTGTTTGACTTTCTCTGCTTTCACATATTGAATGTTTTGGATTTCTCCCCACGAAGAATGGCCAATCTCACCCCACCCCATGTAGTATACCCAGATCTCTTCTTTTGCTAATCTATGGATTGCATTTCTTAACTGCTTTAAATGTTTCAAAAAATTTACCATGAAAAAAATATTTTCTTCATGTGTGTCATTATCCATCTCCATCTTCTAAAACCAGTGTTTTCTGCTTTGGAAAGGGTTGATGACTATATATTTTTTTTCTGAAAAAAAAAGCCACTCGTGTCTCCTTATATGTGGATTGGTCTTTTCTTTCTCAACAATCCATTTAATAATCATTCCTCCCTAACTCCATCTCTCACTGTCATCTAAATTATACATTTAGAAACCAATTAATATATTTCATTTTTATGGTGGCTTTAATTCTTTAAAGCATCTTTAGAGCAAATATTATTATCCACATCTTAATATAATGATACCGAGTCACTAAGCAGTAATGTGACTTACCTAAGATCATTTAGCTATTTGATGATATAATGGAGAGAGAAAAACACATCTCTTCATTCATAGCAGCCTGTCACTCTGCTGACCTATGGCTATACAGCCTTCCTGACATACTTCAGACTTTGCTCTGGAGCTAACTTCCAGACTCACATGCATGCTGGAGGCTACTGGCTTTTTGCTTCTCCTTTTGAGTTATCTCTTCATTTATCATCTTGCTGTGACACCTACCATGGCTCTAGACTCACATGTGGAAGGCAGACCTTTTAAACCTGCCATAAATCAGACACATTTTACCTTGCTGTTGTCTGTGGTCTTTGAAAAATCTATTTTTTAGTTAAGACATTTTTCTTAGGTGAGTAAAAGTCTCTTCTAACTTTAATGAAAACATTAAGCTCAATTTCGTCAGATTTTTCCTTTAGCACAAGGTCTGTCTGCAGAGCGAATATCTTTGGTCCAACTAGTGACAAGGAGCACAAATTTCCTTTCCTTTCTTTCCCCACTCTTTCTCTGCTCTCCTGCCCTCCTTGCATCCAATTCACATGTGGAATTTTTTAAATGTGCATTTCTGAAAATCTGTGGAATTACTCTTCACTGTCACTAAAACTCTGCATAGATTCATCAAAGCTCTCTCTGCCTCATTCTTCATCTGCCTCTCTTCCATTCACCTGTGAGGGGGAGACAAAGAAATATGCCAAAGACAACACTTCAATAAAAGAAAAAACATCCAGAGAGAGGAAAAAGTGAATTTGGCAATAAGGGAAGCAATCACATTGTCTAGTAAATGTAGCTCCCCCCAAAACTTGAAACTACCTTTGTGTATTATTTACCCTAAAATATTTTGGGGTTCTTAAATACAAAGAGTTATGAATTAGATCCCCTGAGAAGTTTTCAGGCTTTGTTTTTGTCGAGAGAATAAGGTAGAAAAACCAAAGTTGTGTGGTGATTCAATTGTAATTGCCTGATTGCACCAGAATTTGAGAGCCAAAATATTTGATTCAGCACTCAGGTATCTTTGGGTGGTCAGCTCTAAACATGATATCTTTTGATGGTTGTGGCTTTGGCTTTGAAGTCTGCTCTCAATTGTATCTGTTTATTACTGTGGCTGCATTAGAAGATACCTGAGGCCTAGACCAAAGGTTTTACCCTAAGACTTTAGTCTCCTAGATAACAAATCCTTATCAAATTATCTATTCTGTGCTACTTCCAGGATGTGACAGACTAAGGTAATGATAAGAAAACTCGAGTCCCCTTCCTTTGTCTCATTTGCTCTATAAAAACCTTGTCCTAATAATCAATAAATGGAGTTCATGGTTCTTCCTTGAATTACCCACATGGTCTGGTCATTTCTTATTCACATCTCCGATCATGCTTAGTGCTGGACACTGAGTGGCTCACGGCAAACCAGAATTATCTAGATATCATATAATCTAAAGACCTAGTCTTTATGCCTCACTGTAGCATGAAGGTAACCATGACTTCTCAAGGAAGAAGCCATAGAAGTACAATTACTGGGAGGTTAAACTAAGCTGAATGGTCTCAATTATGAACTAGGATGGGCTATGTAGTTGTCGACTGAGGACCAACCTAACAAAGTTCAGAAAGCTCATAATCAAAAAGTTTGGCCATCAGGTAATGATTATCTATCCTTCTATTGATCTAGCTATCTATTTATCAACTGTCTACCTATCATGTGTATATCTTTTTGTGATAATGATTTATGAACTCAGGAAGACCATTTATTAAGGAATATAAGGTTCATATTCATTATAGGTGGAAAGGAGAGAGTATTCACATGAAATAAAATTATGATTTGAAGTATGAAAGAGTTTATAAATTATTAAATCATTGAAAACTGTGAATATTTATCCATTGACGAAGAAAAATGTCTTTGTCTAATTGTCATCATTCACCTCAGTCCCCCAGTTCATTTACTTTTACTTCACAGGCAGTCAATCAACAAGTATTTGATAAGGATCAAAACCTACACTGCAACAGGCCCTGCTAAGCATTGGGTATACAAAAAGAGAAGATAAAAATCCCTACATCCAAATAGATTTCATCCTAATTGGAGAGCTAATAGGTACATATATTAGTATATACAGAATATACATATAAATAATGTACATATATTATACAGAATATACGTATAAAATAAATTCAATGTTGTTTTTTAAAGTCTTCATAGGACCCTCCTGGCTCTAAGTGAAGGTAAATAGTAACTGTTTCTCTTTTGTCCAGCAACGCTGAGGGTTTTCCTTAATCAGTTTGAATTTTTTAAATTAAAGGGGTCATCCCTTCAGTCACTTCTTCAAGAGACCTATTCACTGAATTGGTGTTGCCTTACTCAAAGTGAGACCCTGAAAAGACCTTAGCTTAAAAGGGCCAAGATCTCCCAGTGCATCCTGGGCTATCTCCAATTATCCTGATCTCTATCAGGCCACTGGACCCAGATAGCTCTGGAGGAGAAATGGAGACTGATGACTTTGCACAGCCCTCCGTCACTCAAGTCAAAATCAATTGTAAGTCATGTCATTATCTCCCTGACACCATGGTTCTCGTCAAGAATGAAAGACAAACCACAATCACACACCACACTTGAGTTGACTCTTGAAAGAAACCAGTGATTCCAAAAGGCAGAGATGTTGAGGGAGAGCATTCTAGCCATAAGTGATAGTCAGTGAAAAAACTAGTATAGAATCACAAAAGGGGATATCAGAGAACATCTAGGATGAACCCACATCTGAACCAAAAAAGGACTCCATCTAGCATCTTTGAGGAATGTCATCTAAACTTTGATTGAAGTCTTCCAATGAGTGTTTGTTAAGGAACTGTCCTTAGCATCTGTCTCCATCTTCAACTTAGTCTGGCTTTTAGTACTCCGGAAATTATTTTAACATATTACCTCTCTTTGTATTCATCCTCAATTATGGGAGATGATTTCCAGATATTAGATTTAAGTTAAGCCCTGATAATGTGGGAAACACAGATACAAACTACCAGAGCAGCCCAGAATCTTCTGGAGGGAAGTATAACTGTGAAGACCTGTAACTAAAAGACCCCTTGGTCAGGGTTGCTTTCTGTGCACAGACTCCTGAAGGTCTTTGGGCATGTCTTCACAATGCAGTCTCTGACTGGCCTTCTGTGTATGGGTAGCTGATAGCCCTGATCTTTCAACAAGCACAAGGAAGCAAGGGCAGCACATAGAGATTCTTACTAAGGACATTTTATTCAAGAGCAAATTCTAATCAGCAAATCATCACTTTGTTAAGAGCTCTGAGCTCTTACCTTTGAAATGACTCTTCTGCAGCTACCTCATCCCTTCCTCTTCTTCTAGTTCCTGATCCCACTTTCTGCCTTATGTAGTTGGCCAAACCGAATACCCAATCTATACTTGTATTGTTTCCATTGATATGTTGACTGTCCTTTCTCTATTACTCTCTGGTTAAACCTAAACTTCACATGTGGGTTGGCCTTCCCTGTTTTCCCCAGCTGCTAGTCTTCCCCTCTGATTACCTTCTGTACACTCAGCATATATTGTGTATATGCTTGGTTATTTATATCTTATCTACCCCATTTTAATATGTATTCGTTGGGGTTAGGGACTGGGTTGTTTTTGCTTCTCTTTGTATTTTTAGAACATAGCACAGTACCTGAAACAAAGTAAACACTTAACAAATGCTTATTGTCTGACTGACTGACTAAATGTTTCTGTGCTAATTTCTGCTCTTAGCGCTGATGCCCAGCTCCCTTTAATGCATAACAAACATCTGTTCCTTCCTGCTGGTAGCCCAAGCATCTTTTTTCCCCTTGTTAATGTCAATTGATTTAGCATTAAACTCTAAAGCTTTCATAATATTAGGAAGATTGTCTGAAGGACCTGGACATGTTTAACCTAGGGAAGAGAAGAGTGGGGCAGGGAAAGGGGGGGGGGGAGGCCTGTTATTGTTTCTCAAATATTTGGCATGTGGACCAGGATTTAGTTTCACCTTTAAGCAAATGTTTTTGAGATTTATATAGTCAGCCCTAACTTCTCTGATTCTCAGTTCCACATGATCAAGTACTTTAAAAGTTTTACAGGATGCCTCCTGTGAAGGGGTTAGGACAGACTTTCAAGACTAACCTGCATACTACCCTCAATATGTAACCAACTCTATCTCAAGTATTCAAACTTAGTTTCCCTGGTAAAGCATTCCTCTTTAAATCTCCATTTGAGGAAGCACTCACACCAGCCATCATACTGTTTTCAAACTCAGACCATTCCAGGACACTTCAAACTAATTCTCCACACCTCCCCCAGTTCCCTTCTCATTCTGACAATGCCTTAACCCCTATGAGACTCCTACTGGTGAGTTATTCTGACTTCCACTAAGGAACAACTCATGCCAGTCAACTGTTCTCTTCAACCTAGGTGAGCCCATGACACCCCAGATCACCTTTCCATTTTACCCATGAGCAGTTACTCCCCCATTCCCTTCACCCTTCATATTATATTCCATCTCTGTCTCTCTCTCTCTCTCCATGCATTGTCTTCCCTTGCTATAATATAAACACCTTGAGGACAAGGACTGACTTGTTTTTTGCTTATATTTGTTTATATTTGTATTCTCAGTGCCTGGCATATAGTAGGTACTTAATAGATGTTTGATTTATCCATCTGTCTACCTATCATCTATTTATACACGTGTGTATATATGTATATGTGTGAATATATAGGTACATATATAGTTATTATAGAAACACACAGACATATGTATACATACATACATACACACATACATACATATTTTAATTTCTACTCATTGGAGCAGAATGCTTTTGAAGTTCTAAGAACACTTATGATGATCCTTGATCCAGAAAAATTCCTTTATTGCTCCCTTATAAGAAATGTTCTTCTTTTTCACTACTTTTTCACCACAGTTCAAATCATATCTCTTTTTCAAAGCTTAATTCCTACCTGGATCAGTATGACCTCTCTTGCTACAATAGCTTATGCTGTTTTCTCTTTTTTAAGCTTTGTATTCAAATGCTTCATTTATACAATTTTGTTGTTGCCATTTTTCTTATTTATCTTGTCCAACTAGATGCCAAGGTGCTTGAGGTAGGCACTGTTTTAATGCTTCCATTTCAACTCCCACAGTCCTAAGCATATTATAAGTGCATAGTAAATATTTGGTAGAAGAGCCCCGGATGATGGGTCAGGGCAACTCTTTGTGGCCTAGTTTCATCATTAATGACTGTGTAACATTAGCTGGCCCATTTCTACTCTCTGAGTATCTGCTTCTTTAGCTGTAAAGTGAGGATAATGCTTGCTACCTAGAGTTTGATCAAATGAGAACTTGACTGCAAAGCACCTCATAACTGTAAAATATGTCTAAAGTAGGCAGTTATCATGAAAGTGAACCTAGGAGATAAACCGGAACACAAGATATTTTATTGAATTGAACATATTCATGAGAAGAACCTCAATAATGGCATTTTATGACTGGGATAGGTCCAAACTGCTGGTGGCAATTGGAAGACTGACAAGAAAGGATGTGTAATGGAGGTGGAGAGAGGGGGAGGTAAGAGATCTTACCTTGTCCAACCAGACCCCTAGATGTGGCAAGGCTTTGAGTCGCCCAGGCCCAGGAATTAGCTTCATATTTTAACTGACTATTCTTGAGAATAAGTGGATAATGTAGGTTGTTTCTTCTTTGCATCTAAAAGGCCTGATACCTGAGGTGGAGTGGCAATATGGCAAACTATAGCAAAAAGACAGGTGATAGATGCTATTGAGGAGGGAGCTGAGGTAGTGCCAATTTTTTTTATGATCTTAAGTAGTTTATTATTTTAAAGAATTTTTGGTAGTTCTTTTTATAAAGTGAATAATTGTTTTCTTTTTTTTCACACACACACACACACATATATATATATATATATATATATATATATATATATATATATTTGAGTATTTGATTTTAAAACTTTCAGTTCCAGATTCATTCCCTTCCCCCCCCCCCTGCCACCCACCCCCACTGGGGGGGACAAGCAGTTCAGTATAGGTTGTACATGTATGGCTAATGCAAAACAATAACATAGTAGATGTATTGTAAAAGACTGACAATTTTTCCCTCCCTCCTATCCCACCTCCCACTTGTTCTATTCTCTACTTTGATCCTGTCCCTTTTCAAAAGTGGGTGCTTCCAACTTCCTTCCCCCCCAGCCTGCCCTCCCTTCCATCATCCCCCCTCACATCCCCTTCCCCCCCATTCTCCTGGAGGGTGAGATCCCCTATTTAGTGTGTATTTCCCTCCCTTCTCAAGCCAGATTCAATAGGAATAAGGTTGATCTATTCCCTTTTGCCTTCCTATTCTTCCCCTCCATTGTAACCATTTTCCCTTGCCTCTTCTGTATGAGATAGTTTGCCCCACTCTGTCTCTCCCCATCTCCTCCCATTGTATTCTTCTCACCTCTTAATTTCACCTTTTAAGTATCATCCCTTCCTGTTAAATTGGTCCCTGCCCTCTATCTATGTATACCTGTAAACATATATATACACATTCACATATGTATTCATATGCCCGCATACCCTCATATAAAGGCATATATATATATATATATATATATATATATATATATATATATATATTTCTAATCCCTTCAACTACTGAGAAAAGTTTCATAGGTTACAATTATTGTTTTTCCATGTAGGAATGTTAATAGTTCAACTTTGGCCAGGTGGCTCAGCTAGCAAGAGCACCGGCTCCAGTGCCGGGACGACCCGGATCAAATCCCGGCCCAGAGACTCAGCACCACACACAGAAACAACAACTGGCCATGCAACCTCGAACAAGCCACTCAACCCAGATTGCCTCAAACAAAAAAATAGTTCAACTTTGATAAGTTCCTTATGATTTCTTTTTCCTGTTTACCTTCTCATGCTTCTCTTGCTTCTTGTATCTGAATGTCAAATTTTCTATTCAACTCTGGTTTTTCAGCAAGAATGCTTGAAAGTCCTCTATTCCAATGAATGACCATATTTTCCCCTGAAACATGATACTCAGTTTTGCTGGGTAGGTGACTCTTGGTTTTAATCCCAGCTCCCTTGACCTCCGGAATATCACATTCCAGGCCCTTCGATCCCTCAGTGTAGAGGCTGCCAGATCCTGGGTTATCCTGATTGTGTTTCCACAATATTGAAATTGTTTCTTCCTGGCTGCTTGTAATATTCTCTCCTTAATCTGGGAATTCTGGAACCTAGCTATAATATTCCTAGGAGTTTTCTTTTTGGGATCTTTTTCAGGAGGTGATCGGTGGATTCTTTCAACCTCTATTTTGCCCTCTCGTTCTAAAACATCAGGGCAGTTTTCTTTGAGGACTTCCTGGAGGATGCTTTCCAGGCTCTTACTTTGGTCATGGCTCTCAGGCAGTCCAATAATTTTTAAATTATCTCTCCTGGATCTATTTTCCAGGTCAGTGGTTTTTCCCGTGAGATATTTCACATTGCCTTCTATTCTTTTATTTGTTTGGATCTGTTTGACCACATCTTGATTTCTCATAAAGTCATTAGCTTCCATTTGCTCCAGTCTAATTCTGAAGCAATGATTCTCCTCAGTGAGCTTTTGAGATTGTTTTTCCATCTGACACATTCGACTCTTTAAGGCATTCTTCTCCTCATTGCCTTTTTGAGCCTCCTTTGCCATTTGAGTCAGTCTGTTTTTTAAGGTATTATTTTCTTCAGTCAGGCTGTTGACTTTCATTTCATAATTTTCTTGCATTGTTCTCATTTCTCTTCCCAATTTTTCCTCCACTTCTCTTATCTGCTTCTTAAGGTCCTCTATGGCCTGTAACCAGCTTGTATTTTCCTTTGAAGCTTTTGGTGCAGGAGTTCTGACTTCACTGTTTTCCTCCTGTTCCATGCCTTGCTCCTTCTTATCCCCAAAATGGAGTGTAATGTTGGAATCTTCTGTCTGCTTTGTTTCCTTTGCCTGCTCATTTTGCCACTCAATGATTTGACTTTTGGGCTTTTTGCCACAGTAGGACTCTGCCACCAGACAGGGGAGTTTTCGTCCCAAATGCTGGGGTTTTCTCAGCTGCCAGAGGTATTAGATGGGTGCCCTCTCTGAGGTCTCCACATGCTCTGGCAAGCTGGACACACACCCCAGGACCTCCACCCTAGACTGCAATCCAGATCCAAGCAGGTTAAAGCAAGCGCGATGACCCCTCAGACTGGTGCTTGGTCCCCCTACACTCTGCAGGCCAGGAGCTGAAGCCGCCCCATGGCGCTGGCAGGCTGTGCTGGCATCTCAGTGGTTTCTCGCTCCGGGGGTAAAAGCCACGCACTCCCTCTTCCTGGGTCCCAAAGTCCAGACTGCACTGGCCTCTCACCTTGTCCTTCGCATCTATGTATTGATAAATCTGGAAATGGCCACAGCTGCTGCTGATCTGGAGTCCCTCTGGCTGGTGGCTGGTCAGGCCCGCCCTGGGGCTAAAGCCTCGGCTCGGTGCTGGGCTTGGCTCCCAGAGCGCTGCGCTGGCCGATTCCTGCCGGCCTGCCGGGCTGTCCTCAGCAGGAGGTTAGCTTCTCTGTGTCATTTTGTGGGTTCTGCAGCTCCAAAGTTTGTTTAGAGTCCCCTTTTTACATGGATTGGGGAGGGTGGAAGCCGGAGCTGTGGGAAGGTCGTGCTTCTACTCTGCCATCTTGGCTCCGCCCCCAGTGCCAATTTTTTTAAAGCCTTTTAAAGTATTAAAACAGAATATAAACCTGGAAAAGATGTTAGAAATCACCTAAATACAAAACTACTTCAACTTCGTTTGGAGAGGGAAGCAACTAAAACTGGAATCATATCTTTCTGAAAACAGATTAGAAACTGATATATAACTTTTAGAAGCTGAGGGGTTATATGACCTCCTTGTGTCCACAGAACTCAGATAAAGGACTTGAACCACAGTCTTCCTGACTATAAGACCAGTCACTTAAACACTACCTCAGAGTGTCTCTTGTCTTCATTTTAAAAAAGAAGAAAGTGAAAATATCAAATAGGGAAATAACTTGCCAAAGATGTGATTTTTCAATTTCAATTTGTACTGAATTTGAAGTTAAGCTAAGATGGAGACAGAACACATATCTCATTGATTTATAGCCTGTTACTATCTGAATGGAATTTATAAGCCACCCTGCCAAAGTATCCCTTTCCCTCATAATTTTATGAATAAGAAGAAAAAAGAGACCAGATCAGGCATTAGAATCCTGTCTACTGACTGAGAGAAAGAAAGAACAAACTAAATGCTATGAAATTTTATGGTCAGCCTTGGCATCTGGACTCTGAAGAAGAGTTGAGAAAAATGTAGCTCTTGTCTTTTCTGGGATAAAAGACTATGGAAGTAGAATATCACTTATATAATCAGACATTGCTAATGTCTTGGTTAGCTTTGCTGAACTGCTATTCTTATTTCTTTTTTTAATCTTTGTTAAAAGGAATCCTTTACAGGGGATGGAACTCCCAGTTCCATTGCTAGGAAGCCAAGGTCAATACAGTAAGCACTGATGGGTCTGATTTACAGGGGCGATGTCTATGACTCAACTTCTCCCATTCTGAGGTCAAGTTGGAGTTCAGTTTTTGCTAGTCATACACTCCCACATCCTGCTCCTGCCATTTTATAATTAGTATCTGAGCCATTACCAGCCTCTACCTTTCCTTCTTTCTTCAAAAAGTACAACTGCTAGAAAGTCACTGAACCTGAATCAAAGCCTTAGATGCCCTAACCTAGATCCACCTTTATCCATGAGTACTGTGGTCGTCAGAAGAAGGAATGTTTTGTTTTGTTTGAGGAGTGCAGATAATGCTTAACTGTAGAAAATTAGAAGTCTGGATAATGGGCAGATTGAATATTTTCATTTTCACACTTGATTTGCATGGTAAAAGAGAAGTAGCATGAGTGGAGAGGGCACTGGATTTGGCATCAAAGATCTGAGAGTTTTCTCCAGATTTAAGTTGGGTTCTGTCTCTAGACCTCAGTTTCCTTATCTGCAAAATGAGATGGGTGAATTAGGTGAACACCAAGTTCTTTTCTACCCTTAAGTCCTCTGATCTTAGGACTTATTTTCTTATCTTATGACTGTGGGATTATAAGATTCAGAGCTGATCGAGATGTAGCAGGTCATCTACTTCAAATGCATGATTTTGCACAGGAGATAACTGAATCCTGGGGAGTTAAAGTTGCTTTCCTGAGATCCCACAGCATATAGCAAGATCAACAATCAAGCATGGGTCTTCTAAGTCCAATACCATATTGTCCTACTATGCCATAGCGTATAGAACTAGAAACCATGAATAGAACTGCACAGATACATCATTCAGCAAAATGGAAGGAAAACGTCCAAACAATTAAAGCAGTTTTGGAGTGGAGCTAGTCGCTAAGTCATAGATCCATAGGGTCACAGATGGAGAGCTGGGAGAGACCTTAGAAGATAGGCTACCTCCCTAGTTTTAAAAAATGAAGTGTGACACAGCAATGTTAAATTACTTGTCCAGGGTCACACAGGTAGTAGCTGTCAGAGGCAAGATTGAATTCAAAGCTTCTAACTGTAGTATTAGTGTTTTTGTTTGTTTCTTTGGTTTTGTTTGTTTGTTGTTGCTTTTTCTGTTAGAATCAGAGGATATTTTCAAACAAAGCATAGATTCCCACTTGCCATGGAAGGAGTTGAACTAGATGTCCCATGAGGACCTTTCCAATTTAACGGTTCTAGGTTTCTACAATTCTCATCCTACTTCAGGTATCAGTGATCACTTATCAGTAGAAATATTGGAGGCAGCTAGATGGTACAGGAATTAGTGGGTTGTAGTTATCTTAGATGATCTCTGAGGGCCCATCTATTTCTCTATGTAGCATTCTATTTGATATTGGTGGAAGGTGAGAGAATTTTGTTCCCAACCCTCAAATCAGGGCATAGAATGACAGATCATTGGGGTTAATATGTTAACACAGTGTTAACAACTTCTATACATTTTTGAAGTATAAACACTTGTCTCTGATTAAGGCAACTAGTTGATACAATGGATAGGGAGCTTCAGGAAAACCCGAATTCAAATCCTGCCTCAGATGCTTCCTAACTTTGTGATCCTGAACAAATCCCTTAGCCTTTCTCAGCCTCAGTTTCTTCATCTATAAAATGTTGACAATTTTATATTGTCATATATATATATATAAAAATATATATATATAAAGTGTTAACGCCTGTATCACTGGGTTGTTGTGAAGATCAAAGGAGACAAAATGTAAAGTGCTTTTAAAACATACTATGATAGTAGCTACTGTGGAAAGGGGTTCCTTGCGGTTGTACCTCTCTAATTAGACCACATTGCTACCCAAGAAGAATAATTCCACTGAAGAACATACAGACAGAAAATAAAGATCTTGTCTGTTTCAGACAATGAGTTGGTCCAATTGCCAGTAATTCATAGGTATAAAATTCAGGGTCACTAGAATTATAGAATTAGAGTTGCAAGGGACTTTATAATCTCTAGTCTAAATTCTTCATTTTTCATATGAAGAAAGAAGGTAAAAAGCAGTGAACGAACTTACCCTAGACATTAAGTGTTACAGCTGAGACTTCAAACCATTGCTCTGGTCTGTACGTGCTATGTTTTTGTAGCAGCAAGCACCCCAAGCGTCCTCAGGGTTTGCAGCTACCACAGGTTCTTGGATCTGCTTTGTTAAAGGAAAGCAACTCAAAATGGGTTAACAAGCTTACTTTAATCAGTCAGACATATATCGTTTACCTTGTTCAGGAGAAAAGGTCAGCACCCTGAACCTCAAAGTATACAGGCATAATTATCAAGACAGAAACATCAAGTAGACAGATTTCCAAACTGTCCAACCATTACATCCATACCCAGTCAACATCTGGGTTTCCACATTCTGGGTTTTTCAAAGCCGGGGGACTCTCAACA
>NW_027185712.1:7729524-7732433 GCF_028583685.1 Petaurus breviceps papuanus | reverse complement strand
TTAGCCTAGGGGCAGGGAAGATCTTTAAAATTTACATTCGCATTACAGTTTTGTATGCTGTTCCAGACTGTCCTACCAGTTCATTGTCTTTATTGAGAGGTATGGGAGAAAAGCCAGAAACAGACAGATACAGAGATAGACAGTGACAGAAAGAGAGAAACAGAGACAGATAATGGAGACAGGGAGATCTAAAGAGAGAGAAGCAAAGAGAAAGAGAGAGAGATAAACAGAGAAACATGGAGACACACACAGAAAGGAGAGTGAGAGAGAGGGAGAGGGAGAGGGAGAGAGAGAGAGAGAGAAGTACATTTGTGAAAGGGAGCAAACAGGCAGAGCTATGCATTAGCAATGCTCTATATGGAAATCTTTACCTTGCTTTTCAAGTATTGATCAGCTGGGAGACATGAAAGGCTCAGAATCAAAAACTTCTATTTTGTTCCCCCTCCAAATCAGGAGGAGTTCAAATTGATTTTCATCATCTTCAAATCTCTACACTTCCTGGAACTCACAATGGAAGTTGTGAAGTATACAGGGAAAGGCTGCTTTGAGACTTCTATTAAACTTGGCAGACTCCAGAGGGTGGATGAGATGAATACTGGAATGTCTGGGGCCTTTCCCAGTCAGAATATTTTGTCATCCTTTCATCACTTCTTGTTTCCTCCTTCCAAAATGGCCTCCTGCCATGGACCATAGTGTACCACACACAGACTGCAATCAGTTTCCATGCACATTGCTGCTTTGGCATGGGGACCACCATTCATGATTTAGGGCATTCGTCTCACATTTGTGATACTATATCAAAGGTCTTGCTGCATTTCTATTCCAAGTAAAAGTATGTAAAAGATCCATAGCAGCTTTGCTCTATTTTGTGTAAATTGAATGCTCTGGCAATTCTCAGTCTCTCTTAAGGAATGAGCTTGAGCAAATCCATTCCCCATGGCTCTTTAAGGGGCTGAGTTAGCCCTAGGGACCAGAGGACTTCCAAATGTCAAGGTTAGTGTTGTCTTTGCTCTGATGCATGAACACATTAAAAAAGGGAAAAAAAGAAAAGAAAAGTTCAAACATGGTATTCTATGTATTCTCATGAAAATGCCACTAATAAACCATTTTTTTTCACATTTGGTTGCTACTTCTACCAACTCCAATCATGCTTACTATTTTTTTGTCATTGCCACCAACTCTTTGTGTTGCATAGTCCTGAGCCATGCATTCCTGCCAATAATACCAAGTAGAGAAAAGCACAGATTTGGGAATTCTTTATTCCATAAAAAATTAATTTAAGAATAAACATAACTACAAACAGTAGTAGATTGGGGGCCAATGTGAAGAAGAAGCTTTTAATAATTAAAGCTATACAAAAATAAATTTGGCACTCCTAAATGTAATGAATTACCCATCACTAGAGGTTTGTAGGAAGGGGGATTAATTTTGTATTAATTTTTCCCCCAGATGAACACTTATTTGATATGTTATAAGGTAGATTAAGTCATTGGGTAGAGCTTTATACTAGATGGCCTCGCAAGGACCTCTTTATTCTGAGCTTCTATGAGCCTAAGGTTAATATTGTTTTGTATATCAATAACCTTTCTGTTAAAAACCAAACAGACAAACAAACAAAAAATCCCAACAACTCTGAATAATACCTTGTGGCATAGGAGGAAATGTTCAAAGTCTCTAAATTATTTTTCAAAACTAAGCAAAATCTGAATCCAATCTACTGTCCCAGCTTTTGTGACCATTAAATGTTTGTACTTAACCAGATTTTTGGCTTCCTGAGGGCAAGGACAAGGTATTTATTCCTTTTGTATTCAGTAGTAGGGATGGATAAGAAACAATCAATATTTCTCAATTGATTATAAAAGTTTTGGTTTAGGACTTCTTTCTAACAAAGCATTTGTAATTTGAATCCCATACTCTAAAAGGTGGTTATACACCATCTTGTATTATTCTGTTTTCATTTGCCATGTGTTAATTGGCTGCCCCAATAGAATGTAAGACCACCAAAGATGGGTAATTCTATCTTATAATTCTTTTTTTTTTAAATTTTTTATAAGCAATTGGGGTTAAGTAACTTGCTCAGGGTTACACGGCCAGTTATTTCTGTGTGTGGTGCTAAGTATCTGAGCCCGGATTTGATCCCCAGGTCATCCCGACACTGGAGCTGGTGCTCTTACTCACTGAGCCACCTGACCGCCCCTAAGTAATTGGGATTAAGTAACTTGCTCAAGGTTACACGACCAGGTGTTTCTGAGTGGGTGCTAAGTGTCAGAGCCCGGATTCGATCCCGAGGTCATCCCGACACTGGAGCCAGTGCTCTTACTCTCTGTGCTACCTGGCCACCCCTTATCTTATAATTCTTTTGCAAACCCTGAAATGGATAGTAAAATTAGAACTCAATTATTAATATTTCTTTCCAACTGATCATATCTGCACATCTACCTATGCATTTTTCACATTGTCACCCATGTACTTATTTTTATCATATAAAATCATTAACTTCCTTCAGATTATGACTCTTGTCTCATTCTGCCTGAAGTCTTTCCTAATTTCTCTTCCTCTCTTAAAATTATTGTGCTACATCTATATTATTTCTTATTATTAAAGTTATTGTCTAGATATGTTATTCACTTATCTATATACAAATTTTATCTTCCCAGGAGAATGCAAGTTTCTTGAGGTCAGGGACAATTTCATTTATCTGTATATATAACCAACACCCAGGCTTGTATCTGTCATATGAATGCCTATTAAATGATTTTGATGTCAAAAGCTCATATGGATTCATTGCTATAGAAATTATTCTATAATTTAAATTTCCAGCACTAACATTTCCTCAGGTACAATCTTTATATATATATATATATATATATATATATATATATATATATATATACACACACACACACATA
>NW_027185712.1:7723966-7729424 GCF_028583685.1 Petaurus breviceps papuanus | reverse complement strand
ACACACACACACATATATATATATATATACATATATATATAATTATAATTGGCTTATGAATATCTCTATTTAGATATCCTATACTTAAAATTTCCAAAATAGACACATTATTTTTACTTCTTACTCTACCTTTCCTAATTTCATGTTTAGGGCCCAATCATCACATTAGACAGTGATCTGTATTTTCAACCTAAGAGTCATTTTTGACTCTTCACTCTAATTCACCCACCATCTAGTCAGTTGCCAAGATTTGTCTATTCTCTGCCCTCACCATATCTTGCATTCACTCCCTTCATTTCATTTATACGACAGCTATCCTAAATCAAGCCCTCATTACCTCTTTCCTAGACTATTGTGACAGTCTACTGATTTGTCATAGCATCATAGATTTACAATTAAAAGAGTCCCTTCTGGGGCGGCCAGGTAGCACAGCGAGTAAGAGCACCGGCTCCAGTGTTGAGAAGACCTGTAGATCGAATCCCGGGATCAGACACTTAGCACCCACCCAGAAACACCTGGCTGTGTAACCTTGAGCAAGTTACTTAACCCCAATTGCTTAGGGGTGGCCAGGTGGCTCAGCGAGTAAGAGCACCGGTTCCAGTGTCGGGATGACCTGGATCAAATCCGGCCTCAAATGCTCAGCACCACACCCAGAAATAACTGACCGTGTAACCTTGAGCAAGTTACTTAACCCCAATTGCTTTAAAAAAAAAAAAAAGAGTCCTTTTAGGCTACCTAATACAACCCTTCATTATGGATAAAGAACCAGAGAGGTTAATTTCACACAGAGAGAAAAGAGCAGAAGTAAGACTTGCTTAGATATATCTATGGAAATAAATAGAATTAAATTGAGATGTATCCTTTTCTATCCTTTTAGCTTACCTAGACACCACCTGACCTTCAGAAGATGTATTTTAAACTATTCCTGAACTTCCAACAACTCCAACATGGCTCATTCGTGGATTATTAGTCAATAAACATTTATTAAGAAATTACAAGGTACTGTGCTAAATGCTGTGGATACAATAAAAAGACAATCCCTTTCTTTAAGGAATTCACAGTTTAATAGTCAAGACAACAGACAAAAAACTCTGTACAAACAAGCATTATACAGAATGAAATGGAAATAATCAACAGAAGGAAAGAATATTAAGGTGGGGGAGGGGGAGTGTTGTCCAGAAAGGCTTCCTATGGAAGACAGGATTATAACTAGGAAATCAAAAGGAGCCAGGAAGTTGAAATGACAAGGGAAAGCATTACAAGCATGAGGGACAATCAGTGAACAGTTCAGAGTTGGGAAATGGATTGTTTTGCTTGAGATATAGAAAAGAGTCCAATATCACCAAATGCTTGTGATAAGGAGGAATGTGTAAAGAGACTGAAAATATGAAGGAGTGAAGGCTATGAAGAACTTTAAATACAAGAGGGTTTCATATGTGATTTTGGAGGTTATAGGGAGCTAATTGTAGTGGCAAGCACCCCAGTGTCCCCAGGGTGCCTGCTCACACAGGTTCTTGGATCTGCTTTGATAAAGGAAAGCAACTCAAAATGGGTTAACAAGCTTACTATAATCAGTCAGACATATATCGTTTACCTTGTTCAGGAGAAAAGGTCAGCACCCCGAACCTCAAAGTATACAGGCATAAAATTATCAAGACAGAAACATCAAGTAGACAGATTTCCAAACTGTCCAACCATTACATCCATACCCAGTCAACATCTGGGTTTCAACATCTGGGTTTTTTCAAAGCCGGGGGACTCTCAACAACGGCTTCCCATAATTCAGATCAAATCACAGAACACTTCTCAAAGTGAGTCCCAAAACAAAGCTACACATCAGGGCTTATATAGAGCCTTCTCCTGGCTCAGAAAATGTAACAACCTTATTGACTCACTGGCCAATCAAGAAGTGTCTACTGAAAAACAAGCCTCCCTCCCCAGGCTTCAGGTGAATTTTAGCCTAGGGGCAGGGAAGATCTTCCAAATTTGCATTCCCATTACACTAATTCAAAACAATAGAAAATTTCCCCAAGTCTTATTCTATCTAAACTCCTGTGACTCCTCATTCATGCTATAAAGTTCAGGATACCACAATGCAATTCTCCCTTTGGCACCATGGAATTTATATATGTCAGATTCATGTGTTCTTTCAGTCCTACTCCAAAATCATCCCCTCCAGAAAGGCTTAGGTCAGGAGAAGAGCAAAGTCATCTGATTATTCACTAATGGTGGTTAATACTAATCAAAATTTTATTTAAAAATAAAAACACACGCATACACCCCATACTTTGAAAGTTTGCAGATTCCCATCCTGGACTTCCCCATCAAGATTCAGTCTGATAGTTTTTCTAGATCAGTTTGTGAAGGGGAACTTACTGAATTTCTTCATACCACTTTGCCATCTTGGTTTCAGCCTTTCTCTTTATGGTATTGATTTTCACAGGATTGCGACCAAATACCTAGATGTTTTGCTTGTGGCTTGAATGAAAGTCAGCTGATCATATATCTCAAACTTAAGGGGAATTTATAGTCCTTCTAGTCCAATTAATTCATTTTAGAAATGGAGAAACTAAGGCTGAGAGAGGTTACATGACTTGTACAAGGTCACGTAGTAAGTGAGAATAGAGAAATTTGAACACAGAGCCTCTAATTCTAAATTCATTGCTTGGGCTGGAGTGGCAGAGCCATGATGGTGAAGTTTAAAAGCAGAGACTTGCTTGAACTCTCTCCCCAACCACTCAAAATACTTGTTAAAATGACTTAAATTCTAGAGAAGGAGAACCAACGAAATGACAGAATGAAAGAAATTTCCAGCCCAAGACAACCTGAAAGGTTGACAAAGGTCTGTTGCACCAGTCTGAGAGGGGAGCACAACCCAACATGGGCAACAGCCTCAGAGGAAAGAATTACTGGCAGCTGTGGCAGTTGCAGACTTCTCAACACACAAAAGCCAAAGACAACTTAGAAGGTTAGTAGGAAAGGTCTGTTGGGACCTGGATAAGAGAGGAGCACATGGACCTTCCCCAGCCCCAGGTTGGCAGCGGTGGTGGCAGTAGAGGCAGTGGCTGCTTCCAGAGCTCTCAGCACACAGATGGTGCTGGTACATGCTTGAATCTGGGTCACAGTCCAGGGGCAAGGAGGAGAACTAGTGTGGTGGACCTTCCTTGTGGCAATGGTGGAAAAGGAATCCTCCTCACATTTCCAAGAGTGAGAAAAGAGTGCTTGTGGTCACACACATACTAGAACACAGACCAGGAGAAGAATAAACATGTCTCCCTTGATCATACCACCTTGGAAGAAACTGAAAAAATAATGGTTCCTAGAAATATATCAGAAAGCAGTTGTACAAAACCCTTGAAGTTTGGGACAGTACACCCTCCACACCAGAAGCAGAGTCCTACCTTAATAAAGAGTTAAAAAGCCAAGTAATTCTCTGGGAAAATGAGGAAACAGTGGGGAAAAAAATCAGTCTATAAAATGCTACTTTAGTGACAAGGAAGATCAAAATATACCACCAGAAGAAGACAACAAAGTAAAAACCCCTACAATCTAAAACCTTCACGAAAAATATGAATTGGTCTCAGGCCATGGAAGAGTTCAAAAAAAATTGAAAAACATGTAAGAAAAGTAGATGAAAAATTGGGTAGAGAAATGAGAATTATGCCAAAAAAATCATGAAAAATGAATCAATAACTTGCTAAAGGAGACCCAAAAAATGCTGAAGAAAATAACACCTTAAAAAATAGAATAACCCAAAAGGCAAAAGAGGTCCAAAAAGCTAATAAGGAGAAGATTGACTTAAAAAGCAGCATTTACCAATGGAAAAGGAGGTCCAAAAGCTAACTGAAGAAAATAATTCCTTAACAATTAGAATGGAGCAAGTTGAAGCTAATGACTCTATGAGAAATCAAGAAATTATAAAACAAAAGAATGAAAAATAGAAGACAATGTAAATATCACATTGGAAAAACAACTGACCTGGAAAATAGATTCAGGATAGATAATTTAAAAATCATTGGACTACCTGAAAACCATAATGAAAAAAACAGCCTAGAAATCACCTTTAAAAAATTATCATGGAAAACTTCCCTGATATTATAGAACCAGAGAGTAAAATAGAAATTGAAAGAATTCAGTGATAACCTCTCAAAAGAGATCCCAAAATGAAAACTCCTAAGAATACTGTAGCCAAATTCTAGAGTTCCTAGGTCAACAAGAAAATATTGCAAGCAGAAAGAAAGAAACAATTCAAGTATTGTGGAAGCACAATCAGGATAACACAAGATTTAGAAACTTCTATATGAAGGGTGTGGAATCCTTGTAATATGATATTCCAGAGGTCAAAGGAGCTGGGATTAGAACTAAGGATCACCTACCTAGAAAAACTGTGTATAATCCTTCAGGGGAAAAATGGACATTCAATGAAAAATGACTTTCAAGCATTCTTGATGAAAAGACCAGAGCTGAATAGAAAATTTGATTTTCAAATACAGGATTAAAGAGTAGCATGAAAGTGAAATCATAAGAGACTTATTAAAGTTGAACTGTTTATATTCCTACATGGAAAGATATTTACAGCTCATGACACCTTTCTCAGTATTAGAGTTAGTTGGAGGTAAGGCATAGGCTAAGTTGAATATGAAGGAATGATATCTAAAAAAATAAAATTAAGGGGTAAAAGAGGAATGTACTGGGAGAAGGAGAAAGGGACAGGTAGAATGGAATAAATTATCTTACATAAAAGAGGCAAGAAAAAGCTTACACAATGGAGTGGAAGAGGAGGGAGGTGAGAAGGAATGAGTGAACTTTACTCTCATCGTATCTGGTTTAAGGAGGGAATAACATACACACTCAATCGGGTATGGACATCTCTTTTGCTCTACAGGAAAGTAGAGGGGAAGGGGATAAGAAAAGTGGTATGATAGAAGGGAGGGCAGATTGGGGGAGGGGGTAAACAGAAGCAAACCTTTTGAGGGAGGACAGTGTCAAAGAAGAGAAGAGAATAAATGGGGGGTGGGATAAGATGTGGGGAAATATAGCTAGTATTTCACAACATGACTATTATGGAAATGTTTTCCATGACTACACATGTATAACCTACATCAAGTTGTTTGCCTTCACAATGAAGGTGGATGGGGAGGGAGGAAGGGAGAAAATGCGGAACTCAATGTTTTTGTTTTTGTTTTTTAAAGAATGCAAGGGGCAGCTAGGTGGCACAGTGAATAGAGCACTGGCCCTGGAGTCAG
This sequence comes from Petaurus breviceps papuanus, assembly GCF_028583685.1. NCBI lineage: Eukaryota > Metazoa > Chordata > Mammalia > Diprotodontia > Petauridae > Petaurus > Petaurus breviceps. The sequence goes on along the minus strand of NW_027185712.1, from coordinate 7,724,178 downwards.
AAGGACCTGAGTTCAAATGTGGCCTAAGCCACTTAACACTTACTAGCTGTGTGGCCTTGGGCAAGTCATTTAACCCCAATAGCCCTGCCTTCCCCCCTCCAAAAAAATAACCAAAAAAAAAAAGAATGCGAAAAATTGTTTTTACATGCAACTGGGAAATAAGAAATACAGGCAATGGGGTATAGAAATCTATCTTGCTCTACAGGCAAATA
>NW_027185712.1:7708966-7721466 GCF_028583685.1 Petaurus breviceps papuanus | reverse complement strand
GAGTTCTCCTTTAAAAAGAAATTGGATGTCTCCTTTTATGGGATATCCTGTAGGAGAATCCTATTTATATAGGGGTTTGAGTTAGACTAAATGGATTTGGAGTCTGTGATTCTGCCTCCACACACACAGGGACAATTCCTTCATGCTGAGCACCAAGTTGTAACAAAACTACATTGGAAACCAAAAGTGTACTAGGATTTTTCCACCACCAAAGCCACAGCCCCAAAATTGCCAGATTATTTGACCAGCTATTATATCCTCTAGCCTGCTTGTTCTTTCTGTTACTGTGATGTTACAAGACTTGTTCACAGGGAATAATCTTCTTTCAATTAGTTCCAAACAGACTTCAGAGGAAGAGACCTACCGACAACAGAGATCTCAGCAGAGATCAAAACATTTGTTACTTGTCCATTTCTCAGGTGAACTTGAATCCTCAACTTGAAGGTGAAATCCATCTTAGGAATCCACTGAGCCTTCCAGTCCCTTGGAACTTCTTACAATGTCTATAAAAATTTCTGCTCTTAACCTTTCTTGTGTTATAAAAAGCACAGCCACGTTCCTCATAACTATTTGATGTCTTATATAAAACCCTTTATAAAATAAAAAATCTCCCCAGATAGCCTCAAAAGAAAAGTTGCCCTGAGTTGTCTTTAAATGGCATGCTCATTTAATATTGACATGAATACAGAGTCGGTGCTCTTTGAATTCCAGACTGCCCATGCTAACGATGGAGGGGCACTGTTAAAACCTGCCAGTTGTTAAAAAATCCCTTCCCCTCCATAGGGAGAAGGCGTCAAGAGTAAAAGCCAGAGAGGGAGAATTCTGGCTGGCATCCAAAAACAGTTGTAGAAAAGAAGCTTCTTTCTCCGACAGCATTCTGACATGCTTTCTTCAGTTTTGCCATGAAGTTGAAATCTTTCCTCAGGAGAGATGAGCATATATATAAAGACAGCACGAACATGGTAGGCCCAGGAATTTCAAACATAGCCAAGTCTGACATACAGAAAAGGAAAGGAAGGGAGGGAGGAAAGGAGGAGGGGAAAAAAAAGAATGCGTGTGTGTATGTGTTTCTCCAAACCTCCAGAAAAGGCTGTCAAAAGAAATAGTCAATTTTAACCGGTTCGTATTTGAAATGCTTCAACTGCCCAACCGGTTATTGTTGATTCAAAAATATTTTGGATCCAAACATAATGTGCTTTGAAATAATAGCATTCTTTTTTTCTTTCTCAATAGTTAAGTCCATCATACAAATATACATACATGTATATACATATGTATTTATAATCTATGTATGTATAATCTATGTATATGTGTATGTGTGCATGCATATGTGTGTGTTTTTGGAAGAGACCTCAGGAAATTTAATTCAAACCATACCTGAAAAAACACTGACTCTCTTCTGCATTGATTTGTCACTGATCTTGAAAATATGTACCACAAATTGAAAGCTTCATTAGACCACAGTAAAAGCCTTATACTTACTTTATATCTTTGTCCTTGATAAATAATTGTTGGATGAATTGGTTTAATGTTTTTGTTTTAATGTAATAATAATTCTCTGTTATAAGAGTTAGCCTCTGTTATAAGAGTTGACCTCGATTTATTAAATTTTAGTGCAATTGGATATGTAACTGAGAATAAGTTTTGATTGAAGGAAAGTTGAAAAGTTGGGCCCAGATATAAACATGTCACTTGTTAGGGGGACCAAGGCAGTTGAGGTCCTTTTGTATTATGGAGGTTAAGGATATGGTATCATTAGTCATACCAATTTAACAGCAACCTTCTTATATACTACATGTGAATGTGTATTATTCTTGTACATACACACATTAATGGTTAAAGAGTTTTAAATATATATTATATACATATAATATATATATATATATGTTCTGTGGCAAAACTGAAAAGTAATATAAATTCCAGCACTTAAGTGTGAGGTCTAAGGTCCAAGACTCTTGGGAATTCCCAAGTTCAGATCTAGCCACAGGCAGTTGCTATTTGTGACCACAGGTAAGTCACTTAACTTCTGTTTGTCTCAGTTTCATCATTTGTAAAATGAGGGCAATGATAGCACCTTCCTCCGAGGGTTGTTGTGAGAATTAAATAACATATTTGTAAATCACTTTGCGAACCCTAAGCAGCAGTCTCTAGATGTCCTGATCTGTGTCTTGCCACTGGACCCAGAAGGCTTGGTCCAGTGAGGCTGGTAACCTTGCACAGCCCTCCCTCACTTAAATCCAGTTTACTTGCAAGTCCTGGCATCATCTTCCTGATGTCATAGTCCTCTTGGAGAATGAAGGACAAGCAACAACATGTGAGCAAACTCTGAAGCATTCTATAAATGCTAGCTATTGCAGACCAAATTCTTAAACTCTTAAAACAGCTTGCTTAGATTTATAATACTTAACTTTTCCTTCCTTTCTTAACTCATATCCCTGAACATTTTCCCTTGCCTACATGGTCCTTTCATCTGCCCTTGGACTCATCCTTCTTGGTTAATCACTTAATATCAGCTGGTATTGGTTTAAAACCCTTAAAGGCACACAAATCCCTTTCCTCAAAATAGCCTTGTGAGCTCATAAGTAGTAAAAGTGATCTTATCACCAATTTACAAATGAGGAAACTAAATCTTAGAGAATGTAAGTGATGTTTTAAAGATCACAAAGTTATTACGTGTCAGAGCTAAGGACCCTGACTTAAGAAAGACTTGTAGTCACTGCAGAGGAAATGAAATCCCTTTCTATCTTCTATATTCATAAATCTTATAATCATATATTATCCCAAGAAAAGTATCTCTCTGAAGCACTATGCTATATTACATATATGTATAAAATATATGTGTACATATAAATAATATAAATATCCTCAAATATGTATGTATACAACATGTATGCTTATGCTAAGAGGGAATAAATACAGAATTCTTCACTATTGTAAAGAAAATATCCTAATAAAAATTTAATAGCTTAAATCTAAAACTGCACTAATACTCCCGGAACACTACATATATTTTCATCCACTCCCCTAATAGACAATTGAGGTGTTTTTGCTATTGTGTTTGTTTTTCTTTTTGTTTTTTATTTGTTTCAAAGGCAAGATTGTTTAAGATGCAAATGAAATACAAAGAAGAAAAAAGATACAACACCAAAAGTCTATAGTGAGGTAAATGAAAAGCTCTATAAAAGGAAATCTACCTTGAGTACTGGAAAAACCAATAATGGAACTCTTAAAATCAAAAATGAAAAATCTCTCCCTCTTTTAAAGCAGTGAGGTAGAGGATTACTGAAGCAGAATATCATATCCATGATCTCATGTAATCACCTTGCTTAAGTATCCTTGCTTAATTATTGTTATTTTGTATATGGGAAAAAATTCAGACTGGTTAGGGGTAGGTATTTCCAGGAATAACTATGAAGTAAAACAAAGAGTATTTTTAAAAACTTTTAAAATATTATTAGAGAATCTCATTCAGTTAGTGAGGAACCCTTTACTTAGTCTGCTCCAAATTAAATAAACATGAATAGTTAAAATATATATGTATCCTTATATATATATACATACGTATGTTACATACGTATAATTATACATGTAGTATACTTATATATGTAGTAATATATAGATCAAGTATAGTTATACATGTAGATATATTACACATATATATTTTTATATTATTTGGAGTAGGGCTAAGTAGAAGATTTCTCACAAATGTAAAGGGGTGTATGTACACACACACATGCATGTGTGGAAGTCTTTAAAGAGGTTTTTTTTTTTTCTTGGTATAACACAAAATGCCAAGATTTGACAATGAGATTTAATTTAAAGCTATTTCATTTCCTATGAAATGTGATACTTGTTATGTAAAAATATTCCCACTAATCATCATGTATTGTTCTCTCAGATAGGATTTCAAAAATATTAAGATGGTTAAAGGTGTTTGCTTATGTATTTATTCATTTAAAAGTGAAATGCCCTTCCTCTCCTGTATCTCTCTGACTCCCATTTCTATCACTTGGTTACTTGGGTCCTCTTTCCTTATCATTTTTACATTATATCCAGGCTTGGGTACTGTGGAGTAACTCATTTCCTTCTAGACCAGCAGTCCTATATCTCATAGGAGCAGAAATGAAACTTATGGATTCATTATCAGGACAAGAAGAGGGAAGTAAATGCAACCCTGGGGAAAGTCTCTATTCAGAGCAATTGGTGGGCCCAAAGTGCAAATCAGAGATTTGTCGAAATGATCACACTTCTATAACCCTACTACTTTGCACCCATGCAAATAACTCAAATTTACTGAAATCTTACATTGCTTCCGGGGTGGAGGTAACTTATTACCATGGGGAATATGGAGAAATGGGAACAAAGCACAAAGAAAAATTCAGAGTAAATTGCCAACTATCACGGTTGCCAATTTTGTTGGGGTTGAGATTCAAGTCCAGGAATTTCACCTTCCAGTTGTCTGCTTTAACACTGAGACCTGAAATCCCACTTAAATTAGCATAATCATTATGGGAGGCTGTCATTTTATTTCTTGGAGTTGTGCTTCTGGAAGCCACTGAAGTCTCCTGAATATACATACAGTTGAGTTGGTCTAACATTTACACTGCCAAATGTCTGCATAATTCTTCTCTCTTCCTTGCCTAGCTGTCAGCAGCTGCCCTGCCTGACAGAATGTACCCACTTGGTCAGGAAAAATATATATTTGAAAAAATATTCTATTACATCTCAGCACTGGGCCAGGAAAGAACCATGCAATTGTCAACTGATGAAACTTACCATATTACTCAAAAGAAATGTCAGACAAGATAAGATAAAACATAGTGCATTATTTTTAAGCTCTCCCTCCCATACAAATACAGTCTCAACTTGCTCAATGTGATGTTATTGGAGCAAATTGTCCAAGAGAGATTTCAGAAGTGGAGACTGGCCTATTATTTCAACTTCCAAATCTTGGGCTTGTTTTAAAAGGATCCTGTCAAATACATGGAGTTTGAAGTTGAATCTCATTAAAATGAAATATGTCAATGATTTTATTTTTTCGGCTAATTACAATTATTCCTTACTTTAACTGGCTTTAACAGAATTAAAAAAAAATTACAGCACGGAAAAATTCAGTCACTTTTTTAAAAAAAGAATATAGTCCCTCAAAGTAGGAGAATCTTTGGACAGAAAATATATATGGTAGTGGCTACTACTATGGTGTATTAAATTTAGATTATTTTAGCATTGAAAAGAACCTCAGAGATTATATGATGGATTAGTAAATTGAGAGTGTTTGGATTAATTAGTGACCAAGGACCTACCTAAGTTATTTTTTCTGTGAACCTAACACTATACCCATTTTAGGGTGAATGTTCTCTTTATATTAATACATCATTTAACTTATATAAATAAACTTCCTATGACTTCCAGCATTAAATATACAATTCTTTGTTTGGCATTGAAAGCCCTTCATAACAAGTCCCAGCTTACCTTTCTAGTCTTCTTACACATCTTCCCAGGTCCTATCACTTGTAGGCACTGAACTCCTTGCTGTTCATCAATCAAGATAATCCAACATGATTCATCTCTTGTACTCATCATTTTCCATGGTTTTCCCCCATTCCTGAAATATTCTCTTTTCTCATCTCTTCCTTTTGGTTTCCTTCAAGTCCCAGCTAAAACCCTATCTTTTGTAGGAAGCCTTTCCCCAAACCCCTTATGCTAGTGCCTTTCCTCTGTTGGTTATTTCCAACTCATCCTACTTTGCATAGTGTCTATCTCATAGCAGGTACATAGTAGATGTTTATTGACTTACTGAATGATATAATTTGAGAACCATATCCTCTGTGCAGATTTTTTTCAACAAGTCTTCCATCCTTCCATCTTCTGAACATCTAGAACTCTTATTGTTCTTACCATTCTTTGACTATTACATCAACTCTTTAGTAAATTATGTACATATCTCCTTACTTAGAGAGTCAGTCACATCCAGGCAGGGGACATATCTTCATTATTTAAATTCTCAGAGGTTAGAAAATGTACCTGGTATTAGGCATTGTTCATGGGAATGATGATTAATGAATGACCTAGAGTTTGCATAGATTTGCTGAACCTCATCGACCCATGATTTTATCATTGGTGAATATGGGAAAATAATACATGTTTACTTCTATACATATCATACCTGAATTGCATTAAATAATGTATCAAATTCTGTCATGCTTTCTTTGTCATCAAGATGGAAACAGACATGATAAAATTAGAATGAGATGGGTTTTGAATTAGTTTACTGACTCAACCCAACTGGTGCTGATTAATAAAATAATGCCACAAAATCACAGGTCCAAAAGAGACAAGAAAGGCTATCTAATTCAACCTGTACCTGAAGATCCCCTTCTATTACAAAGGTCTTCTCTGTTAAAATAGCTCTAGAGTATCTGTCCTTGGTCCTAATTCGATATTTTTCAACAATTTGAATAAAACTGTAGATGGTATGATTATGATGAAAAAATCTGAGAGCAATAAATAATATGCTATATTAATAAACTCAAATCCAGAAAGATCTTAATAGACAAGAATAATGGATCCAAACTGAATAATATAAGTATTTTACAGGATAAATGTAAAGTGATACATAGGTTTAAGAATTAATTGTATAAATATATGATTTCACTAGATGGTATAGCGGCAACTACACTGGAATACACAGGATGGCTGCTAGTACAAGTTCTTAGATCTACTTTACTAGGAAAGCTAGCTGTTTAAGGGGTCAAGAATCCTTTTAGATTACATTCACTAGTTCAGGGGAAAAGTCAGCATCCTGAACTTCAGAGAAGATACAAAGAAAATACAAGCAGAGAAATAAATACCAACAGACAGGGCTCTGGCTGCCTCAATCAACTATACACTTTACATACATACCTGGATTGAGAGAGTCTTTACATCTGAGTAGTTGGGGAGCTCTGAACATATAGCCACTGAGAATATTGACCAGGGAATCATAAAATACTTCTTATAAGCAAGCCCCCTAAGCAAAATACCAACTCAAAGTATATATACACTTCTCAGAGTCAGAAGGCATCACAACCCTCCAAGTCAGTGCTTAGTTAGAAATTAGCAAAAGGTATGAAAACCTTCCTACAAGCAGGCCTCCCCTAAGCAAGATTCCCTTAATGGGCTGCAGATGAGGTCTCTTAATGGGTGGGGAAAATCTTACATCTCAACATTACACAGGGTAATTAATGGGCCAGAGAGTTAAGAGATCTGGTATACTAAAACTTTAAGGAAACCAAAATAGCCAAAGTGATTTTATATTTCATTAAGAGACATACAAAGTTTTATATAAAAGTGGCATTATTTCTACTATACTTGTCGCAATTTATCTGGATTATTAGATTCTGCTTTGGACATCACATTTTATGAAATTCATTGAAAATAGTGCATGATTGTACAACCTATACTGAACTGCTTGTCCCCCCAGTGGGGGTGGGTGGCGGGGGGGGAGGGAGAGGGAATGAATCTGGAATTGAAAGTTTTAAAATCAAATATTCAAATATATATATATATATATGTGTGTGTGTGTGTGTGTGTGTGTGTATATATATATATATATATATATATACTATTATTAATACCATCTTACATGTAATTAAGAAAAAAGATATACAGGCACTGAGGCATAGAGATCCACTGGAAAAGTTGAAACGGGTATGGGAGAAAATATGGGAGAGAGCAGATTGGAGTTGGGGATATCCTGTGGGACTGCTCTTTTGGGGGGACGGGTGGGGGAAAAACGGGGAGAAAATTTGTAACTCAAAATCTGGCGGAAACGAATGATGTAAATCAGCAGTTAAAAAAGCATTTAAAAAATAAAAATAAAACAGAAAATAGTGCATGATTACTAAACCTAGAGAGTAGAGGGATTGGGGGGAAATATGATCTTTGTTGAAATATTTTTGGGGAGACACAAAGCCTGGATATCACAGATACATAAACTCTTGGTGCCAAAAAATATACTACGAATGCATATTGGCATCTGCTATGCAAATACCATTAGAGAGTTGCCAACTTCACTGAGGGATTAAGTTAATTGCACAGGGTGACATACATACCATGTGTTAAAGGCAGAATTTGTACACAGATCTTCTTGACTTTGAGGACAACTTTCATTCCAATTCACCACATAGCCTTTCTCTGAAGGGTTACCATTTAAAAAGGAAAGGCGTGAAACATTATGAGGGGCTCCAGCAGACAGAAAGAGGATCAATGAATGGAACCTATGTAAAGGTAGATCTCTTTTCAATATAAGAAAAACTTCATAATGCTAATACAAAGTGATCCAATACAGATTGAGTTAAATAAGGAAGTAATGTGAATATCAGCAAATGCTGCTAGGGATATTGTAGAGGGAATTCTTGATTCAGGTCTGGTGTTAGATTTGATTATCCCTATAGTGCTTCCAAACTCTAGGACTCTTAAGATTCTATGACATATTTTTTAGCTCTTCCAAAAGAAGTCAGAAACCTATTTCTTTATGCAATTTCCATATACTTAGCACAGAGACTAACACAAAAGTCATTACGTATTTCTTATTGATTCCTTGTTGAAGGAAGGAAAAAAACCTCCTCCAGGGTTTGTTAAATGGATTAAATAATCTTTAAAAGTCACAGAATTTCAGAGTTAGACCACCCCCCAAAAGAGTCATAGAATTATTTTAATGTTCATTTTAAAAATGCCTTATCAAGGTATTCTGCCCATTGTGCTAGGCACTGGGGTGGGGGGAAGTTTTCTAGAGACACAATCATTACTTCGATGGATTTTGTAATCTAGGGAGACATTCCACACATAGAGATAGCTATATTATAAAACATTACATGATAATCAGTTTGCGATGTTGGAAAGAAAAGGCCCTGTGACATGGAGGAAGGAGGAGCATAAAATTCTAGTCCCTGCCATCAAGGCCCTTACAATCAAATAAAGGAGATCCTCATCTATGGAATAAGGGAATTGGACACAAAGGTCTCCTCTAGCTATTAAAGTTAATTATGCTAATTAATTCATTGATTCTAATAATTTTATTTTATTTACAAGCTTTTATTAAGCATCTAGCATATTTAAAGTTCATATACATACGCAAGTGCATAAGCATTTAGGACACTACAGGGGAACCAACCACATTTTCACAAAGTTTAGGGCAATGCAGCATTATTCAGAGAAGTAAGTGTAGGGTAACCAGAGAAGAGCAAAACCATCATTAATGCTGAAGGATTAGGGGAAGCTTATCATAGGAGGTGGCATAATGGTTTAGCATTAAGGAGAGGTTGAGTTTTTTCTCAGGATGTGGGGGTGAGGATGAAGTGAAATCCAAGAATGAGAAAAAAAAACTACCCAAAGGCATAGTGGTGGAAGATGCAAGAGCAGATTTGCAGGACAGCAAGCCTTTTGTACAGTTCCCCATCCCATGCTTGTGTCAGTTCTACAATACCTCCATGCCCCTCATTTGTTTAACTATCATCCAAAAGTGGAGCACTAAGCTAAGAGAAAATGTATCCACAAGGCCATCTTGGCTATACTTGTCTTCCACTGTCCTAACCTCATTCTCTTATTGTGGTCTTTTCTATGTACTTGTCTTCTGCTTTATCAATGTCACTAATATTATATGTTCTCTTTAATATACATTAAAACAATAGAACAAATGCTTATTAAGTACCTCCCATGTGAAGAGAACACAAACTGTACATGGCCAAATCCCTGAAATAATTTTTAGAATTAAAAGCAATATTAAAAATCATTTCTTCTAACCCTTACTCATTTTATGGATGAGGAGACTGAAACAGTGATAGATAAAAAGACTTGCCCACAGTCATATTGCCCCAAAGTGGTAAATTTAGCATTTAAATCCAGGTGCTTTGATTCCATAATGGCCCTGTACCCCAAACTTAGCATTCAGTCAATTAGTCCAACTCTCTCAGGAAGAAGGAATTCATTTAACCCCAAGATCATTAAAAAAAACTATTATAATATGCTTTGCAAAGATAAGTGCTATACAAATGAGAGGAATGATTATGAATATTATTATTCCTGGGCCCCAGTCTAGGCCACTCATGCAGTAACTATTCAATAAATAGTTGTCAGTAATGATATAAGTAATTTAGGTAGATATTTGACAAAGCCTTCTCCCCATTTTTTTCCTTAAGAAGGAGCTATATCATATTCATTTTTAATTTTAGTTTTCCCATATGGAACCACATACCTTCAGGGAAGAGTTTATAACCAACGCTGGGTCCCTCATATCTAAATATTTAACATGATTTCTTTGGATGCCTTTGTATAGATTTTGCTGATGTGTACTTTGGCTTCTGTCTGATCAGGACCTAGGATTTTCATCTCTAGTGCATATATTGGCTTCAGAGAGTCTGGGTAGCAAGAATAGTGGGGTTGCTGAGGCATTGAATGCAATCAGAATGTTATTTAGAAAAGCTGGCTTGGCAGCAGAGTCTCACACACATCTTTTTATTACACTGTATTTTTGTGACATATTATTTCTGCTTCACAAGGTCATCTGACCCTCAATAGGACATGTGGTCCATTGATAACACTACCTGGGATGATTGCTATGCCATGAATCAGGATTGTAAACAGGGATGGATAAATTTCCAATGGTCTTGGGTTTGTCCCTGTGACACTGTCTCTGTCTCTCTCCATTTTTCAAAAACAGCCTCTACAACCCTGCATAGGAACACAGCACAGAGATAAAGTGAGTTACCCCAAAGATGTCCCCTGTGACTCATAGGGGAAAGTGAGGAAGGTATAAGGGTCAAAAAAAAGTCACTTGTCCCTGGAAATGAAAAGAACCTGATTCCTAAGTCAAGTTTCCTTTGTGAATCTCTTCAGCTAAATGCACTCTCTGCTCCAGTGTTAATCTCCTTTGCCTTTGATCGAATGTGGACATGTGTGTCAAGCTATATAGAGTTGCTATTTGGACTCTGACCCTTAGCTCAAGGAATTAGCCAGGGAAAGCATGATAAGGATATAGAAGGGATCACACAAATCACAAAATCTTAGTGTTGGAAGAGACCTTGGATACCATCTAGTCCAAGAGTTCTTCTCTTTTTTTGTCACAGATCCCTGGTGAAATCTGACCTGAGTAATGTTTTTAAATACATAATATAAAAATACATATGGTTGTGAAGGAAACCAACATATTTAAATATAGTTACCAAAGACAGAGTCATTAGTTCACTGACCCCAAGATAAGAACCTCTGATCTAGCATAAGAATTTAAAGATGACATTACAACAAATAAGATAACATTAATGCCTAATATTGATACAGTTTTATAGGTGTAAGAAAGTATTTTACATATATTTCCTCACTTGAACCTCAGCACAGCTACTTTGAGATGAGAAAACTAAAGCTCAGAGAGAAAGGAGGATTAGCCAAAGAGCTAAGAAGTGCCAGAACTAAAACATTGTTCTAAGTCTTCCCTAGTCCAGTAATTTTTCCCCTCTACCATGTTTCTTTGCACAAGGTGTATGATCCTACTGCAACCTAGTTCTGGATCCCGGCCTGCCCCCACCTCATAATTTTGTTCTGAAAACCTTTATTATTAATAGTATTTTACTACAATCTGAACAAGTGAATAATCCAGTCCTCCATTGGTTTTCCTGGAAGAGATCTTATCTACAAACAATGATAATATATGAACAGCCTATGGAACCCTATATATGTGCTTTCCTCTGTGGTCAAGTTCAGAACCCCCAATACCCAAAATAAGTGTGGTTTAGCATGAGGAAGTAACTTTATGAAATTAGAGAGAATACTCAGTCCCCTTCAACAAACATTTCTTAAGTGACTGCTAGGTCCTAGGCACTGTGCCAGGCCATCTGCCCTCAAAAAGCTTATACTTTAGTGGGTAGGGATTTCAAAGGGAACCCTTGCTTACTCCCAACCTTCACCATGAACTTTGGGTAAGTGTTATAGACTTACACCATCAGAGAAAATAAGTGTTAGAAGGATCCTAGAAATCAAATTTCCTAATCCAAATTTCTTAATTTTACAGATGAGTAAACTGAGAACCTTCTATCGATAATTTTAGAATTACACTTTTTTTTCCCCAGAGACTAATTTTCTTAGGATCTGGATTGCCCATTAAATTTCCTGTGCTTCCATTTCCTCATCTGTTAAATGGGGATAATCACACCTACCCCACCATAAGGCTATAACAAAATAGCAGATGGGAAATCATCTAAGACAAACATAAAGTTCCCTATGAATGTAACATACTATTGATGCCATTGTTACTCTGAAGTGATTGTGTCCCCCACTAGCAAAATTTGCATAATAAATAGCCTCATTCCACCTCATTGATCAAGGTCTAAGTTGGGAAAGGGGAACAATCACCCAGACCCACTGGACTTGAGCCAAATATCAGTAAAGCAGGTGAAAAATCATGCTTTTATATGACTCTAAGTAAAGTTAGCACTGTACCCACCCACACCTAGACACACACACACATA
>NW_027185712.1:7691360-7708956 GCF_028583685.1 Petaurus breviceps papuanus | reverse complement strand
TGTGTGTGTGTGTGTGTGTGTGTGTGTAGCTCCCAGGACTAAAAGGGTTATTCTTTTCCATTATTCCATTTAGATTTTTCTTCTCTTGCTTAAATATTGAGGTAAGATAGAGAAAGGAGAATGCCAGATCTACTAACAGGAACTACATATCAATCAGCATATCAGATTCTAATAATGTCACCTTCTACACAGCTGATGCAAGCACCAATTAGATATACATGCAGGACTACATTCAATAGTTACATTTTACAATTCCCAAATGAATCTGTGACACATAATACCTAGTGGGGAGGGGAGCTTAAAATATATTAGTGGTCTCATGAACCTTGGTGAGAGGGGGTGTGGGCATTTAAGTGAACTGGGGATCAAGGAAATTTTAAATAAAAATAGTCCTAACTTCATTTCCCTCCCTGGCCCTAAAATGCCAAATGTATGCAATATATTATAATTTCTCACGAAATATTTAGAGAGAAGGTATTGGTCATATTAAAATTTTTTCTCATGGAAGCACTATTCACTAGTACAGATCACTAGAGTTCCATGGACAAGTTTTAGATGATCCATTCGACCACATTTTCTGGCCTGAGTTCTCTCCCCTATTTGGTTTGAAGCAACTGGAAATCCTGGCCTTCAGGATATTCTCTGAATCAGATATGGACACTTGTTCCAACTCACAAGTGTCTCTTCTCTGGACCCCAACCCTAAAATCTGGGGATTTCCAGGGATCATTTATGTAGGGACCACAAGATATTCGAATTCCCAATACTACTTATTATAATGTCTCCTACCCTCCCTAATTTAGAAGAATTTAAGATATTGTATTATTTTTATTTTTTTTTCATGAATTCTCTAGTTGGGCTGCTGTCCTGAATCTTTGAAGGCTTGATAAGAGTAGCTGCAGTTATGGTGGAAACTGTTTTAATGAATCCTATATGCTCAAAAAATAGGGATACAATTTAATATAGCTGATCCCTCTTTGTCTGCTCTCCCCACACCCTCCTGAGGCTCTTTGATGAAGAAGATGACTGCTACTTTTTCACCATTACAGTCTGCCTTAGTGACGGGAGAGTAGGAGGGTTATGGTACTAATGTGTTGCTTGGCTGGAATTGCTTGTGAAGAAACATAATCCTCCCTCTTATTTTAGTGGTAAAATATTGCTAAAGAGGAGGAAATTATACAAGCAAATATGGTAAATTTATCCTCCCTTGCTGTGACCTCCCTCCTCCCTATGGGGGTGAAGAAATGGGCATGTCACCAAATATAGACAGTTTTCATGGACAATGAAAATAATGGACTAGTTAGTACTGAAAACCTACAACAATCTCCTAAATGTGGAATAATTGAACTCCCACCCACTTCCATTTAGAACTTTCTGCTAATTTAAACCAATTATTCTCAGTCTATTTCTATCTGTAGTCCACCTCTGACTGAGGCTGCATTGAGTGCTATGCTATTAACTTGTCCTTTTTCCTGATCCGACTCTTCTGCTCCTTACCCTTCAGTGCTATCAGAACAGTGCTTGGACCTGTGATCCACACTAGGGCAGCTCCTAACAATAACTGAAGAAGGAAGACAGAGGACTTACCCAGAGTTATATAACTGAAGAGAAACCAGGTAGGATGAGGCAGCAAAATCCAGAGGAACAACCCATTCTGTTATTAAACAGGCAGGCAAATATGCACACAGGTACAAGCAGACACCCTTCTATCTACAATGCAGAGCCCCCAGAGGCACACAAATAGCCACACCTGTTTGTTTCAGCATTGTCTAAGGTCCTACAGAAAATGGAGTCATTCGTGGAGGGATAAAGGGTTACTTAAGGACAGGCACACAGCAGAGAATCATGTATCTTTTTACCTAAGTGTAAAAAGCCAACTTTCAAAATTGCCTTGTTATAAAATTGTGTTCTTATTTTCTCATAGATGGGCATGTTTTTCCTGCCTGAGATTTTCTGTAACTGGGTTATCCAGGCAGGTAAAAAGCAGAAAAATAAACACTGCTTTTGTTTTCAAATTATGGAGACAACCATGGCTGTTAGTAATCCTTGAGCAGGCCTGCCATGCTTCTGTTAGCTGTATTCCATACCCTTCTTTCTCCCTAGTAATCTTTAATGTATGGGATGCATTGCTTTTTTATCAGAACCTTCAAAACAGCATTTATGGGGAGCAGCAATCTGCTATATAAATTTGAGTTTTGATTCTCCTGGCAACAACTACAGGAAGAAAAGACATTCAAAAACAGTTGAGACCATATTGTTGAAAAAAAAATATTGAATCCAACTCAAGTTCTCCCCACCCCCACCCTTACCCCTCTTCCTAAGAGCTGGCATAGGTTATGACTGCTGAGTCTGTCAACTGGAAAATTCTTCCTAAAGGGCAGAATTCAGTATTATGGATCACAGGCAACCAAAGGGGGAGGGGAGGAAGGAAATTGCCCTCCAAGCTGATAAAAACCCATCTGCCTCTTCTGACAAGGCACTGCCATTCTTCACAGTCTCCCATCCTGGAGACATTTAGAGGGTCATAATTTCCAGTTCCTTTTTCTTCTTTGCTCCCCCCTTCCTTTTTTGAGGGGGTCTAAGAGGAGCTGGTTGCTGCAGCCTAAGCGAAGACGGCCTAAACTAATTCATCTTGTGACCTTTTAGTGCCTTCACAGTAAGGTGATTTAATAGCACTTAATCTGTCAAAAATCTGAAGCTTTATAATAACTGTATATTAAGCCAGTTTTTATGGAGCATTAGTTGAAGTCCTTCCAGTTTACAAAGAAGAGAGAGAGAGACAGAGAAAGAGAGACAGAGAAAGAGAGAGAGACACAGAGAGAATTAGTATTTTCCTCATTAAAAACTGTATTATTTCATATTTCATAATCGATTCCTCTATAATGCCAAGACTGGAAAATAGTCCAGTTAAACTAGATCATGCATTGCACTATCCCTGAAAGAAGAACCTACTGAACTATGGCAGTTTAAACTGAAATAATCTCATTTACTTTAAAATAGCACTTTCTGCTGAAAGTTACAAGGCCACCACCTTGCTGTCTTTTCTAGAGACTTAAGGTGCTTTGCTTGGTCTAAACTCCAGGAAGATAGAAGACTTCACCTTATTTGTCTGGAACTGATCTCCTAATACCCCTTAACTTGGAAGCACCTCCCATCTGGCCAGTCTCCTCATTTTTCTTGCAAATTGGAGGAAGTCCTGAGGTTCAGAGGAGGATAACCAGGATAATGAAAAGATTCAAAAACTATACTTAGGAGAGACAATTGAAGGATCTAGGGTTGTTTAGCTTGGGGATGAGGAGACTTAGATGGCCTTCTCCAGGTATTTAAGGGTTGTCATGTGGAAGGGGAATTGGATTTATTCTGGCTTGTTCTAGAGGGTAGAAGTAGGAGCAATGAATGGAAATTGTTGGGAGGCAAAATTTTACTTTATAACTTGAAGCCAAACTTCCTAAAATTAGAGATGTTGGAAGGCAGAATTGGCTTTCTTTGTGGATAGTAGGTTCCCTGCCTACAGTTAGATGAGCATTTGTTTAAATTGTTTATAAGGAGCTGGGCAGATTATTTGTTGGACTAAATGACATCTGAGGTCCATAAAATCAATCTGAGATTCTGTAATCATTGCTTCTATAGATTTAATTATAATCTTCTCTCCCTATAAAATACTGCCTCTAAACTGATAAACTCTGAGTGCAGATTGAAGAATTTTTTAACTTTTTTTTCTTTTTATTGTTTCCTTATTTGTTTTACAACATGGCTAATGTGCATGTCTTCACATGTATAATTGAAATATTGCCTGCCTTCTCAATAGGTGGGGGAGAGGTGAAAGGAAGAATTTGGAACTTAAAAAAGTTTTAAGTGAATATTTAAAAAAAGAAAACTTAAAAATAAAATAAAATGCTGCCTTTCACATATCCATCCCCTTTTCCAAACAAATCTTACCCATCCTTCAGGACCTAGAAAAAGTTTTTCTACTTTCACAAAGTTTTCCCTGACTTAGTCTAGCCTACATGAATATCTCCTCTCTCTGAATTCCTTTAACACTTAGAGTTACAGATTTTGAAATGTGAAAGTGGATCTGAGCTTTAGAGGTCATCTGTTATAACTTTCACATTTAATGATCAAGTACACTTATGGTCTAAAATGCTATGGTTTTCCCAATAGCAGATTCAGAACCAGAATTCACTTTTCCTGATCCCCATCCAATATTGATAATTTATTATCAAACTGTAAAAATGCAGTTCTTAATATTGTATGATGTTTTAAGAGGCAGTGGTTTAGTGGATAGATCGCTAGACTTGGAGGCAGTGATAATTGGGTTAAAATCTCAGGTATGAGATTAAGAAAGGCTATCTTTCTTATCAAATCTCTCTGACCTTTGTTTTCCTTATCTACAAAATTGCAATAATAATTGCTGAAGAATTTACCTCAAAGGGCTGATATAAGAATAAAATAAGTTACATAAATATGAGTTATTATATTGCTGCTCTCTGTTTCATGTATGTGACCTCTATGCCCAACTAAATACTTTCCTTAAGTATAATCTATGGTGTCTATCACACAGTAGGAGTGAAATAAATATATTGTGATTGATTAGTGAAGTTTGAAAAACATGGGATCAGGAAAAAATAAAGTGACTTCCTGTAGCAGCAAGCACCTCAGCGTACCCAGGGTGGCTGCCAACACAGGTTCTTAGATCTGCTTTGCTAAAGGAAAGCAACTCAAAATTGGTTAACAAGCTTACTTTAATCAGTCAAATATATATCGTTTATCTAGTTCAGGGGAAAAAGGTCAGCACCCCGAACTTCAGAGTATACAGACAGAATTATCAAGACAGAGAAACAGATCAAGTAGACAGGTTTCCAAACTGTCCAGCCATTACATCAATACCAAATCAACATCTGGGTTTTTCAAAGCTGGGGGTCTCTCAATAATGGCTTCCCAGAGTCTCATCTGATCAAAACATAGAACACTTCTCAAAGTGAGCCCCCAAACAAAGCCTCAAATCAGGGTTTATATAGCCTTCTCCTGGCTCAGAGAATGTAACAACCTTCTGGACCCACTGGCCAATCAAAAATTATCTACTGAAAAACAAGCCTCCCACCCCAGGCTCCAGGTGCACTTTAGCCTAGGGGCAGGGAAGATCTTAAAAATTTAGATTCCCATTACACTACCAAAAAATAAACCAAGGTTTCCCAAAACTATTGTCTTGCTTCATTATTGTCTGAAAAGTGAAAGTTCAGTCTCAGGATACCATGGATACACTTCTGATCATTTCTAACTTTTTGTCTGAACCTAGAGGCATTCAAGAAACAAACAAAAATTAATTACTTAAAATTAGAAATTTTGAAGAAGAATTTAACCTAATGCACAGGCAAACTAGAACCACTTAGGATCATAACGTTTTAGAATTGTAGGTTAAAAGAGGAAACTGACTTTACAGGTTTTCTAGTCTATACTCCTGATTTTAAGCAAACCAGGACCCATAGATTCCAACTGCCTTGCCCAAAGCCATATGGGTGGTAAGGAGTAGGGTTCTGGATATAAATTCATATTGCTCTACCTTGAAATCCAGCCCACGACACATGTATCATCTAGTCCAGTGTTTTTTGCATAAAGCTAAGAATGGTTTATAGTGGAATATTTATTGGGGGGAGGGAGGATCTAAGAGGATACTTACAAATCTGGGTTCTTGAGGTTGGAGGCAGATGATAGCACTAAAGAGTAAACACACAAGAGCATTGAAGAGCAAGGGTAGATACCTATTTAAATGGAATATAAATGAGCCTGGCATAAGAGTTTCCTTACATACAATTTTTTTTTTTGTACAGCATTCATAAGCTCAACATTATTCAAAGTAATATTGCATGAAACAAAGGAAACAAAGATAACTATTATAAAACAGGTGGTTATACAAAAGAAATAGTATACTTGTTAGAAAAAAATGTCTATTATTAGTTATAGGATATAGATAAATGGAATTATCCCCTAAGTATAATTAGTCTTACTAAATTGAAGAAATCTACCCATCTCAGTTCAACCAGACAGGGAGGAGAATTCTCCCAAGAATCTGGAATCTATCCCCTTCAGCAGCTAAGTCTTCTTGTACCATAAAGAGGTGAAAAGGAGACACTGAGGGACAATAGCTTTTATCACAGGTCTTACAATTCACTAGAGATCACTCATAGCAAAATGGCTGGTACAGAATAAGACAGAGTCAATTTGCCTTGAGGTATGGCTGTTTCTAAGGACAAAAAGGTCTATGGGTTACACAAACATATCAGGGAAGTCCATAATGCAATACCACAGGGTTCGTTAAGATATATTAAGGTATGGAGTGAGGAGGCTCACTGGAAGCAGTCAAACTCAGGAAACTTGATGAAATCAGTCTCTGCGGTTCATCTGCAGAGGATAACTTTGTCCACTTTTCCCATAAGGAGAATCTAAAGGACCACAGATTTAGAGCTGGAAGGATCTTAGTATCTTGTACACACATACACACACACAAGTACACACACACACACATACACACACACACACATATATATATATACGTATATAGTTATATACGTATATAGTTATCTACATAAAACTATATATGTGTATATAATTAGTTTTATATGTTATATATTTATATAAAAAGAGAGTGACTCATTTTATATATGAAGAAACCTATATATAGGTAATATATACAAGACATGGTATGTAGTTAGAAATGCTGGGATTTGACAAGTGATAGTATATGTGAGGTGAGGGAGATAGAGGAGTTAAGGACAAAGCTGAGATTATGAACCTGAAACACTGAAAGGATAAAGGTGCCTTTAACAGGAATAGAGAAGTCCGGAAGAAGGGAGGATTTAGGGGTAAATAGTGAGTTTAGTTTTAGACATGTTGAGTCTAGGATGTCTCTCGGGACCTGCAGCTTGAAATATAAAATAGGCAATCAAGGTTTTGCAGAAACTCCAGGGTAGTGGCTATAGACAAAGACTTCAGACAGTCATTCTTTTGGTGACTATAGTTTGGTGGACTTATGATTTGGGTATGCTCTTTGGCAAATTATATTATAGAATTATTCAACCATTTGACAAGTGCTTATTTCACTTAAGAAATTTATCACATAACTTAAAACTTAATTGTGTGTATGTTTGTGGTTGTGTGTAGGTGTGCATGATGTAGTTAGAATCGAATTTCTTTGATGGCAGGGATTTAACCTTTTTTTTTTAATCTACCACTGCCACTGTCCCTTATACATAGTAATGCTTAGGATAAATTTACCAACTAAATAAATGATAAAACAAAAAGAAAACTGTTGGTTCTGCATTTTTTTTACATAATTGAAAGATTTCCACCCTCAAGACTCCCCATTCACCCATCCAAAAGACAATGGAAAGGAAACATGGCAACTTAAGTAGGGATGTTGTGAGGAACCAAATCCACTTCACACAGCCTTCTCAATTTTTAGAAAGCTATTAGCCTCTGTACAACATTTGAGAAACAAAGTCGAATGACTCAGAACCCTCAGAGAAACACAGTAGAGAGAAAGAAGCATAGGTAATCAGGGGATGTGATTTAAAGCCCATACTTCAGACTCTATAAATTTTCCTGGTCAGCATTAGGGTTACTTAATATTTTATGTTACATTGCTTGCCTTTATGTAACATCCAGAAATACTCATAAACCAACAGACTATTCCTTTTTATTTTTTTTTGGGGGGGGGTTGTCTTGTAGACACAAAAGTAGTTGGGAGTTATTTTTGCTTACATCTCTTCTATCTTTTGTCTTTAATTAATAAAGACAGTTGGTCATTCCAAAATAATAAAATATAGCTATTTCCTCTTTTCCCAATTATTTGGTGATCACAATTTCAATACAAACTTCAGTCAGTATTCTTCCTCTTTTATTTAAGTGGCCACTGAATATCATGGCACAAATCAAGGGCATGGTTTTATTTAGAACACCTTAAAAGTCTGATGGAGCTTTCATCCAAATACTTGCCTTTGTTGAGAATTTAATTCACATGCTCTACGTGAGTATTATCACCTCTTCTAGCAGCACTGTATTACTGATCAAATGCAAATACCCCTGGGAAATGTAGCAACATAAAACCAGTGCTAGATGTTCCTAAATAGGTGACTTATTTTGCAAGGAGGCAAGGAATGAGCTTCAAATATCAAAGTAATGGGACAAAGAAGAGGTAAACTTTAAGGCTGGGAGAAAATCCTCCGAGATCATATCAATGCAGGGCACAGTAAGAAAGGTCTCTGGGAAGGGGCTAGGGCTAGGCTTCCTTGTGAAGGAAGGGCTTGCAAAAACAAGGAGAAGGAGAAATTGGAAACAGAAGCAACTTTAAAAGCAACAATGAGAGCTTTGCCTACTTCATGATGTTTTATGGCAGAAAGGCCTTGCTTAAAAATACACTAAAGTCCCATCATTAAATGGCTTTGTTACTTAAGGATTTGGTCACAGAATGGATCAAATCATGTCTCCTGTATATATTGTGACAAGAAACATCTCTTTCCTACCTTCTATCATAGAAAGCCTATTATTTGATGTTATACTGGCTTCCGCATGAACTTGATAAGGGGGTTCACTATGCTAACCTTGAAATTGATGAATGCTATACCAATTGATGCTAAACAACAGTTTAGCTCAATTCAAATATTTGTTACATGCCAATTGAGTGCACAGTACTAGGTTAGATTTTTTTAGATACAAAGATAAAAAAGGACATAGTCCCAAACATCAAAGAGTTTACTATATATGAAGGGCAATTATAGGTATAGTCAAATTAGTATTATGCAGGTTAGAATATTATAAGGAAAAATAAGATGTCCAGATAAAATGGTATAACAAATTTAAGGAAGGAGAGGGTACCTTTTTGTTGTGGCAGAAGAAAGTAATTAGAGTTCAGGAAATACTTTAGGAAGAGAACCCTAATATAATGATGGTGGTGGTGATAGTTGGGATACCAGTAATAGTTAAAGAAGTAGTAGTAGTAGTAGTAGTAGTAGTAGTAGTAGTAGTAGTAGTAGTAGTAGTAGTAGTGGTGGTGGTGGTGGTGGTGGTAGTAGTAGTAACAACAGGAGAAGGAGCAGCAGGAAGAGGAGGAGTAAGGGAAAGAGTAATAATAAAAGCTATCATATATATGGAACTCTTAGGTTTTCAAAGCTCTCTATATGTGTTTTCTCATTTGATCCTCACAACTCAATGAAGTAGGTGCTATTATCATACCTGTTTAACAGATAAGAAAACTGAGACTGACAGAGACATTAGGTGGCTTGCCAGGGTCATATATCTGGTAAATGTCTGTGGCAGGACTTGAACTTAGGTTTGCCTCACTCTATGTCCAGGACTCTATCATCTACACCCACTATTTCCCCCTCACATATCTAGCAAAAACCCTTTTCCTTTCCACTATTTTTGTTTTTGTTTTTTTGGAGGGGGGAAGGCAAGGCATTTGGGGTTAAGTGATTTACCCAAAGTCACACAGCTAGTAAGTGTGTCAAGTGTCTGAGTCCTCCTGACTCCAGGGCTGGTGCTCTATTCACTGTACCACTTAGCTGCCTCATCCTTTCCATTATTATTAAGAGCACTGGCTGCCTGAAAGGAGGAGGGTGATTATATATATATTGTACAAATCCCCTGATACAACTCTCCATCTTTTCACTCTTATCAAATCTATTATATCCCATCCCAATCCTATTCTTCTCCTCTCACTTTTTCTATCGTGTTCCTTGACACATCATTCTATTGTTAATAGACTTCCTTTCTTCTTAGACCTCATCCTTTTACTGGTTCCCCTTTGAAGACATGCATACCTGATCACTCTCTCCATTATCATCTCTCTTGGCCCTCAAAACACTAGGCCAGGTAGGCTTCCTCCTTAATCCTGATGGCCCCTTCCAAATATTTTCCTTACTGATGTCACTCAGCCATGTCTTATACTTTGAAGTTCACTCCATAAGCCTTGGTATGGGACCTAATCTACTGGCTTCCCAAATCCTCACACAATTTTTCCTGGAATTCAATACCCTGCTTATGGTCTCCTCCCTAACCCTTGCCTTAATAAATATATATGTTGTCCACTTCAACACCTCACTGACATTCTTGTAAATCTTCTATTCCTGTTACCTATGGGGTTTTAGGAGGGGAAAAGTTTTGAAACAATGACTGTGACAAGTGGTTTAAGAGATCAACCAGATATAGATGGCCTTAATCCAAACTTCAGAAACCAGGTCTCGAACTTCCAGGATTGCACTGACCATTTTCTAATCTTTACTCTGAAGATATAATTATGCGCTTGGTCTTATAAATGTATTTCCTCCGTGTTCTAGATCTCTGTAATTCTTCCTTCTCATAAATCCCTACTTTTCCATTTCCCCCTTAGCCTTACTCTTCCTAATCTTATTCTTCATCCTGCTGTGATCTCTGGCCTTTCCATTCCAGTTTGTTTATTCCAGACTCCGAATCTCATCTACTTTTCTTAAATTCAACTTTTTTTACCCCACAGTTAAGCAGTGTAACTCTATGCTCCACTGTATTTTAATCCCTTTCTTTCTTATCCTACTGCTATTGTTGTTTATTTGTTTTAATTTGGTCTAATCCTTCTTTTCTTTTCTAATCTTTCTTTTCTTTTTCTAATCCATCCTGACTCATTTGCTTCTTCTATAAGCTGCTTCAGGAAGTCACACCACTGGGCTAAATGAGTCTACTAAGAAAAAATGTTATCTGATCTCAAATGATCCCTGGACACTAGATGGAATAATGTATTCTTCACCAATTGGTTCTCTATGTTACTTTCCACAAAGGTTATTCCAAACTGGGTTTAACTCCAAGCCTCTTTGCCTCCACCTTTTTCTTAGCAAAAGACCCAATTTCCTACTTAATGGAAAAATAAATATAATCCATTGTAAGCTTTCTCTTCTCACCATTCTATACTTCCAAACCTGTAGATATCAACATCTATGCTTTTGTCTTTTATTCTGGTTTTGGAGGAGGAAATTATTCTTCTCCTTGTCAGTTTAAGCCTTCTACTTTCACCCTTAATTCCAAACTCTCTCATCTAAGTTTGCCTTGTCAATCATCACCACCCTCCTCCCTCATAATCATTCCTTTTTCTATGTAATCCCTATTACCCTGAAGCCTACATACATATCCAAACCTCTACTATTCTAAAAACAAATAAAACCTTTTGACCAAACATAGCTCTCCCTAAAGCTATTTTCTTGTTTTATATATATCCTCTAATTCAGAGTCAAAATCTGGGGGAGGAGGCTGAGAGGGAGAATTAACTATACCTCTTACCTCTAATTCCTCCTCAATTTCCTGGAAATCTGACTTCTAATCCAATCATTTCACATATACTGTTCTCATATTTTCCATCCTCATCCTTTTTTAAAATGCTTTATTAATTTCTGGTTTACATCATTCATTTCCACCAGATTTTTAAAAATTTTTTTTCCACCAGATTTTGAGTTACAAATTTTCTCCCCCGTTTTTCGCGTACCCACCACCCCAAAATAGCGGTCCCACAGGATATCCCCTCCTCCAATCTTCTCTCTCCCATATCTCCTCCCAAACCCACTTCTACTTTTCCAGTAGGGCATGGTGGATCTCTATGCCCCAGTGCCTGTACATCTTATTTTCCAATTACATGTAAAATAATATTAATAATAGTATATATATTTTAAACATTGAATTCCAGATTCATTCATTGTAGAAGACTGACTATATTTCCTTCCCTCCAATCCCATCTCCCACTTGTTCTATTCTCTGCTTTGATCCTGACACTTTTCAAAAGTGGGTGCTTCTAACTTTCCTCCCCCCAGCCTTCCCTCCCTTCCATCATCCCCCTTCTCAACCCCTTCCCCCCTACTCTCATGTACGGTGAGATACCCTATTTATTGGGTATTTCATTCCCTCCCGGAGCCAAATTCCATGACAATAAGGTTCACCCATTCTCTTTTGCCTTCCTATTCTTCCACTCCATTGTAGCCATTTTCCCTTGCCTCTTCTATATGAGATAGTTTACACCATTCTGTCTCTCCCCATCTCCTTTCATTATATTCCTCTCTCACCTCTTAATTTTACCTTTTAAGTATCATCCCTTCCTGTTAAATTGGTCCTGTGCCCTCTATCTATGTATACCTGTAAACATACATACACACATTCACATATGTATCCATATGCCCGTATACCCTCCAATATAGACATATGTGTGTGTATATAAATATTTCCTTCAACTATTTTCATACTGAGAAAACTTTCATCAGTTACAATTATCATTTTTCCATGTAGGAATGTTAATAGTTCAACTTTGATAAGTTCCCTATGATTTCTTTTCCCTGTTTACCTTCTAATGTCAAATTTCCTATTGAACTCTTTTTTTTTTTCATCAAGAATGCTTGAAAGTCCTCTATTCCACTGAATGACCATATTTTCCCCTGAAACATGATGCTCAGTTTTGTTAGGTAGATGATTCTTGGTTTTAATTCCATTTCCTTTGCCCTCCAGAATATCATATTCCAAGCCCTTTGAGGCCTCAGTGTAGAAGCTGCCAAATCCTGAGTTATCCTGATTGTGTTTCCACAATGTTGAAATTGTTTCTTCCTGGCTGCTTGTAATATTCTCTCCTTGATCTGGGAATTTTGGAACCTCTCTATAATTTTTCTAGGAGTTTTCTTTTTGGGATCTTTTTCAGGAGGTGATCAGTGGATTCTTTCAACCTCTATTTTGCCCTCTGGTTCTAAAACATCAGGACAGTTTTCCTTGAGAATTTCTTGGAGGATGATTTCTAGGTTCTTTCTTTGATCATGGCTTTCAGGTAGTACAATAATTTTTGAATTATTTCTACTGGATCTATTTTTCAAGTCAGTGGTTTTTCCAGTGAGATATTTCACATTGCCTTCTATTCTTTCATTTGTTTGGATCTGTTTAACAGCATCTTGATTTCTCATAAACTCATTAGCTTCCATTTCCTCCAATCTAATTCTGAAGGAATGATTCTCCTCAGTGAGCTTTTGAGATTCTTTTTCCATTTGGCAAATTTGGCTTTTTAAGGCATTCTTCTCCTCATTGCCTTTCTGAACCTCTTTTGCCATTTGAGTTAGTCTATTTTTTAAGGTATTATTTTCCTCAATCAGGCTGTTGACTCTCGATTTGTAATTTTCTTTCATTGTTATCATTCCTTTTCCCAATTTTTCCTCTACTTCTCTTATCTGTTTCTTAAGGTCCTCTATGGCCTGTAACCAGTTTGTATTTTTCTTGGAAGCTTTTGGTGCAGGGGTTCTGACTTGACTGTCTTCCTCCTCTTCCATGCTTTGATCCTTTTTGTCCCCCAAATATGAGTCTAATGTTGGACTTCTTTGCTTGATTTGCTTCCTTTGCCTGCTCATTTTGCCACTCAATTACTTGACTTTTGGGCTTTTTGCCACAGTAGGACTCTGCCACCAGACAGGGGAGCTTCATTCCAAATGCTGGGGTTTTCTCAGCTGCCAAAGAGATTTGTTGGTTGCCCTCTCTGAAGTCTCCACACACTCTGGCAAGCTGGTCACACACCCCAGGATCTCCACCCTACACCTCAATCCAGATCCAAGTAGGTTAAAGAAAGAGTGACTAACCCTCAGACTGGTCGCTCGGTCCCCCTACACTCTGCAAGCCAGGATCTGAAGCTGCCACTTGGTGGAGGCTGGGCCACAGCCCTCAGTGGCTTCTCACCCCAGGGGGCAAAAGCTGAGGCATTTCCAACTACTGGGTCCCAAAGTCCACATTGCACTGACCTCTCACTTTGTCCTTAGCATCTATGTGTTGATAATTCTGGACCACCACAGCTGCTGGTGATCAGGAGTCCCTGGAGCTGGCGGCTGGTCAGGCCTGCCCTGGGGCTAAAACCTCAGTGTGGGGCTGGGCTCAGCTGCCAGAGCCTGGTGCTGGCCGATTCCTGCAGGCCTGCCAGACTGTCCTCAGCGGGAGGTTAGTTTCTCTGTCATTTTGTGGGTTCTGTACCTCCAAAGTTTGTTCAGAATCCCCTTTTACATGGATTGGAGGTGGTGGGAGTCCGAGCTGTGCAGAGGTCCTGTTTCTACTCTGCCATCTTGACTCCGCCCCATCCTTATTCTTCTTAAAGTAATTATAGTTTTTGAGTCAGTTGTAGTTGGTGCAGGGGTTACAGCTTTGGGCCTAGTGTCTAGATAGACATGAGTTCAAATTCAGCCTTAGAAACCTACTTGCTATATGACCCTTGGCCAGTCACTTAACCTCTGTTTGCCTCATTTCCTCAATTGTAAAATGGGGATAAAAATATCACCTACCTGAGGATCAAATGAGACAACTTTTGTAAAGTTTTTAGCACAGTTCCTGGCAAATAGTAGACACCATACAAATGTTGATTGCTTTCTCTCTTGACATTAGTGAATGCTATCTCCTCTCTCAATGTTCTTGGCACTATTCTCTCCTAGTTCTTTTCCTATTTGGCCACTGTTTCTCACTCTACTCTTCTGGACAATTATATCCTAAGAGTGTTTATCCCCAAAGGCCTTATTCTAGTCATCTTCTTTTCTTTCTCTGAAATATTTCTTGGTATTTTTTATCAGCTCTGAAGGGACATTTCTATGAAGATAATTCCCAACCTAATCTCTCTTCTGAGCTCTGGCCCTAAATCACCAAATAGCTGCTAAACATCTCTACTTGGTTGTTGTAAAGGCATATCAAACTCAGAACCTCTAACATTGAATTCAATTTTGTTTCATGACTTCATCTAGCATCAGAGAAAAAGAGCATTATGGAGGTCACTAAGGATTTCAAATTATCAGGAAGGAACAGCCGAAGGTCAAGGAGCAGAGGGATTCTAAGGTAGAAGCCAAAACATTGTTGAAACAGATGATTCTGGAGTCTAGTTGGAAAAGAATAGAAAACAAAATCAGGGCAGGTATAAAAAACTGTCAGAAAAAAAGGGATCAGATATAACAAAGAGAAGAATATGGAGATATGAACGAATGTGGTGTAATGTAATGAAGTAAAGTAAGGTGAAGGGACAAGAAAGTGCCATCAGAAGATTCAGTTTAGTGATTTAAGTTCAGCATCTTGAAAGTAGAACAAATATAAGGGTGATGATTCTAAGGTATGGCTGGTAGTGATAGAGTGGAAAAGAATTTCACAGAATTTGAGATTAACACAAAGGGTGTGATCAGAGTGATCATTCTGAATACTGAAGTTGTAAAGAAAGCAGAAGAGGAAGAGGAAAGAAGCATAACCCTACAGACATAGAATGTCAGAGGTGAAAGGGACATCATTCAGTTGTGTCCAACTTTTTGTAACTCCATTCTTGGCAAAGATACTGAAGTAATTTGCCATTTTCTTCTCCAGCTAATTTTACAGGTGAGGAAACTGAGACAAAAAGGATTCAGGGACTTACCCACACAGTTAATAAGTGTCTGAGGCCAGGTCTGAACTCATGAAGAAGAGTCTTCCTTACTCCAGTAGTAGCACTCTTTCCATTGCGCCACCTAGCTTCCCTAATGAACATTAAAGAACATCCATTCCAAACTTCTAATTTTGTAGATGAGAAATCTGAGAGCCAGGGAAGTAAAGAAATTGGCCAAAAGTTCCGAGGCAAGCACACTCTCAACCTTCCCCCTTCCTGCCCCATCCCACTAAAAGTCTGGTCAGTAACATGGGAATTTGAGTTTTCTCCCTTCTATTTCACATCGATCATGTGGAAACAGAGAGACGGATCTGTTGACACATTCTAGGAACAAGACAAAAGCAGAAAGGAGATGCTGACCCTGCAACATTGATTGTAATAGACACCAATTTGGAGCCATGGGGTTGCCAAGCAGGCTGACCTTGGGCCTTCTACAAAGGGAAGAGATTGAGCTGGGACTAGCTGTCCATCAACCTCTTTCTCTCTCCCATAAGCCTTGGAGTAACTAGAAATGCCTTGCAGGTGGGGAACAATTGTATTACCATAAGCCGCCAATTAGAGAGCCTCCCGGGCAGACTGATCAGATCCCTTTACAGGGGCTGTTGATGACGAGCCAAGTTTTGGCCTCAGATATGCATATCCAACTTGTGCAGAAGATAAAGGGAGTTGGGGAGAGGAGATTGGAGGGAAGCATCAGCCAGTGTGTTTGGCACCTGAGGGTTGCTCACAGACAAAAGCTTCTGGTAAGGGGAGGATTAGAAATTAGTAAACTGTACAGTGTCCCAGAGTTTTAATGAGCTAACTGGAAGAAGCTGGCTCTTACTTCCTAGAAGCCTGCATTGGTTCTGGAGGCCACATGACTGAACAAGGTAAAGCAGCTGCAACAAACTTTTCACCAAACAGAGTGAAATCAGTGACAAAAGAGCTCAGGCAGAGACTGAGGAAATAGTGGTGGAAAGGCCTTTGAAATTACTAAAGATATATAGTGAAACCTTCACCCATATCTTTCTAAAGCAGAATGTATTTCTCTGGAATTTCAGCATAATCTACTACACCATCCCTATCTCTTTTCCCCAGCTTAGTAAATGGCAATTCTATCAATCAGTCATTCAGTAAGCATTTACTGAGCACTGACCATGTACCAGGCACTATGCTGATCATTGGGACTGCAAAGGAAGAAAGGAGAAATTATCCCTGCCTTTAAGGATAATTAATGGGGAAGACAATAAATATGATATTTTGTCTGTCTGTCTCTCTCTCCCTTTCTCCTTTTCTCCTTCCCTATTTCCCTCCCTCTCTCCACATATATATATACATACATATGTATGTATATACACACATGTATATATATATACATGTTTATATTATATATACACACATATATGTTTAATTATAAATTGGTACATACCAGATAAATAGAAGGCTAATTGATGACACCAAGAATCTTTAAGATTCTCAGCTAAAAAACAAAGATTTAGTCATG
The DNA here is from genome assembly GCF_028583685.1 of Petaurus breviceps papuanus. Lineage (NCBI taxonomy): Eukaryota > Metazoa > Chordata > Mammalia > Diprotodontia > Petauridae > Petaurus > Petaurus breviceps. The sequence continues at coordinate 7,692,056 of NW_027185712.1, read as the reverse complement.
GTCACTGGGTTCACCTAAGACATTAAAGTGGACTCATGCTCCCCCCCACACAACAAGTATTGAGGCAAAAATAGTTTTATGACTTAAATTTTCAGTGGCATTTTCTCACTTTTCATTCAGAACATAAAATTAATTTTTTTCAGAACCACACACACATTCACATGTACATTTACTTACAGTTTGGTTCTATTAGATGTTTCTTGTGAAGTCAGGCTGTCACCAGTGGCTCATTATAGCATGGCATTTCACTGGGTAGAACTCAAACACTAGTGGTTCCTACCAATATGTAAAGATAGAGTGTGGGGCTGATTATGGGATAAATGTACCTAAATTGAAAGAATTTCTTTCTGTTCTGAATTGACCACCACAAACAACTCATGAAGATCATTACAAAGGTAGTAGTTGTGATTTATATGAGTAACAGTAGTGTCAACAGGAAAAAAAAATACTGTGACTCTCTGAAGTGCTACTCACTCAAGCATATATTAAGAATCAACTATTTTCCAGGCACATTTATAAACACTTCCTTTATAGCAGTGCTAAGTGTGGGAAATACAAATATAAAAGCAAGATGGTACCTGCCATCAAGGAATGTATTGCCTATCAGAATAGATGAGTATATTAGAGAGATAGATAAACTGAATGATATAGGAGGAAGAAAGAAGGAAGGAAGGAAGGAAGGAAGGAAGGAAGGAA
>NW_027185712.1:7652909-7686360 GCF_028583685.1 Petaurus breviceps papuanus | reverse complement strand
AGGAAGGAAGGAAGGAAGGAAGGAAGAAAGGAAGGAAGGAAGGAACGGAACAATTAAAAGGAATAAAGACTATTCAAATCACTTGTGACTTTCATTTTAATGAGTCAGTGGATCTATGAGCTCAATGGAATCTCATTGATGTAAACATTTCATCCAAGAGTTCAGATATCAGTCCCTTTAGGCTTTCTCATCCTATGAGATTCTTGCCCATGTTCACCAGAAAATCCTCCATAAGAGTCCCACCTTTTGTGATGCGTTCAGGCCTTTAACGTTATGTACCGTGTTTCCCCGATAATAAGACCTATCCCGAAAATAAGCCCTCCCCTTACTGTGTAAGATTCCTCTAAAATAAGCCCTCCCCCGAAAATAAGCCCTATTGAGATTGCTACTGTAGTGAAGGTGATCCCCTGCGCTACACGCTACATTATGGTACCCTTTGTATGCCCCGCCCCCCCCCCCCCCGGGGAAACGCACGCTGTGCTCCGAGCTGCATCCAATCAGAGCTGCAGCAGTGAGCACGTCATGCTGTTCTTCCCCAGTGATTTGCTTATTGAATAAAGGTACATTTTTTTGTTCACATTTACCTGTTTATTAAAATTTCTGTCAATGTTCATTAAAATAAGCCCTCCCCTGAAAATAAGCCCTCTGGTGTTTTTCTGTCCAAAAAAATAATAAGACAATGTCTTATTATCAGGGAAACACGGTAGGTACCAGTGCGACAATTAGGCTGCCCCTTATCATTCCCGCTTCTTTTTATGTAGGTAGGCCATCTCTTTTGCCTGTCCAACCTAGTGGATATCAGATATGCCACTTATTTCCAGTATGTTTTCTCCAAGCAAGTGTAATATAATGCCAAGCAAAGGCAACTTCCCAGGTTCAAAATACCAGCATAGGTGCTCTCTATTTTATTCAGTGACAAACCAAGAACAGAGAAGATCAAAACATGACATCATTCAAAATACAGCATTTACTAAGTGTGATTAAATAATCTCCAAGCACTACCCCACCCCAGGACCTTCCAATCATTCAATCAATTACAAAGTCCCTGTTCTAAATACTTCTCCACCCCTAGGCTATACCTTCATTTAGTTCACCACAAAGCCCCTCTTCTCAAATGGAGATTAGTTTCCAAACATAAGTAAACTACATTCATTTGTTCAACCACAGAACACAAAAAGGTCAAAAGTTCCCCACCCCTGGATCACAATTGAATCTACCCCAGAGTTACATCAAGTTTAAACACAGCACTTAATACCCAAATGGAGATCTTTTCTTCATCTTGACACGAGGCAAGTTCTCAGCAATCTTAGTTCCTGGGGAGACAAGGCTTAGCAAGGCCATAAGATACATTGCCAGTCCCTTCATTAATTCATCCTCTGTCTGTAGAACAGTCCTAGAACCCCTGAACACATTAGCAAAGCCCTCTCCCAGGATTTCTGTAAACATACAACAAGAAAATCCTTCTTCAGGGCTTCTGAACCAACAGAAAGGCTCCCAGACCCCTGCAACAACAGCACTGTCCTTCACCAGTGGACAGTATTCATTCTGTCTGCAGGACAGTCTCCAGACCCCTGCAACAACAGCACTGTCCCTCACCAGTGGACAGTATTCACTCTCTGTCTGCAGGACAGTCTCAGGGCTTCTTAGCGAACAGCCAGGTTCCAGGACTTCTTCAACAAAAGGACTGTCTTTCACCAGTGGACAAATCTGGCAAAACAACATCAAAACAGACAGACAAAGTACCAGCAAAACGGCCATGTCTCCTCAGTCCTTGGCAGCTCAGGGGGCATGTCTCAAAAGTCCAGGGCAATTCAAAGCGACCACCAGCAATTCTCTTAGTCTCTCTCTCTCCAAGAGGTGCTGCTTCCAAAAAAGATCTTCCGCCTCTCTCTTATCTCTCCAAATCTACGTCACCAGCTCCTCCCTGTTCAGGACTTTCTTTTCACATCAAAAAGTCCATCCCACAGGTGGGATTAACAAGCTCTGGGTTTTAACACAATCAGTTTGAAAACCAAGCCAATACAGGGGAATCTTTAATTGCCATTACTATCACAGCAAGTCATGCATGGCTCTACATTTCTCACTACTTAAACTTTCTATAAATCTTCCATTGGGTCAATTTGGTGGCATAGTGGAAAGAGTATTTGGACCTGATATTCAAATCCTACCTCAGATAACTACTAGTTTTCTTAACTGGGGAAAATCCCCTAATTGTTTTTAGCCTCAGTTTCTTTATCTGTAAAATGGAAATAATCATAATACATCTCTTAAAGTTGTGATATTCAAACAAGATAATAAATGTAAAGTAGTTTTCAAGCTTTACAATACTACAGAACTACTACCTATTATTATTCTTAGGATCACAAGGACCTTTGACTCTTTGAAGACTGTGGTAACACATACTAGAAGAATACTGGCATTAGAAATATGGATTTTTATTTTAGTGAACAGTATCAACTTCCTTAAAAATGGTATTATGTATCATTTAAAGAGTTGACTTTGCAGTCAAGTACCCATGAAAACTGCTGTACCTGGAATAAATCAACCAAAAAGAAAAAAAATTATTTCCTGTATTTTGTACATTTTAAAATAGCACTTTGGGTCATTTACAGAAGTAATTAATATATGACAACTTTCTTCAGACTGGAAGAGCTGAAAGATAATTCTAATATGCCAATATCAATAGGTCATTTGATTTAAGTTTGTCTACTGGTAGTGATGCTTTGTTTTATACTTTCCATCTTCTCTCACCTGCTGCACATTCTCACTAAAGGTTCAAATTAGCAAAATAGTTGGTTTAAGTTAGGGTTGAGTTTGTGACCAGAGAACAAGAGGAGAGACAGTGGGGGTACACTGGAAAGAAGCAGAGGGCTAAGGGTAAGAGAGTCTTGTTCTGATGTGTATTTGTTTGATTTTTTTTCTTGTCTGCTTTTAACCCTGGATAAATTAAGCTCTGTCTCTCTCCCTTATACCATCAGTAAAATGAGGGAAAATTAGTTCAATAATTACAAGATCTTTTCAGAGTCTAAAATTCTGTATTTCTAGACATTCCTAGATATACCCAAGTTACAAGATGTTAGTTTGAGGAGCCCATAGGTGCAGAGGAACCTAAGTGACTCAGTAACATAAGGGGACTAGTAACTTCGAATGAATGGGGGAAATGGTTGAGTGGTGGGAAGTGGAGATGAAATCATACTTTCAGTGGTGTTGGGAGCTCCCTGGTTAGGAATTTTCTCTTCCAATGCAAACTGATACCTATTTTCCCCCCAATTAGTAGATTCAAGAACTGCCTAAAATACTGAGAGATTAGAGGATTTGCTGAGGGTCCTATATCCTAGATGTGGTAGAGGTAAGATTCAAACTCAGGTCTCCCTGACTCTAGCTAGCTTGTTATCATTGTATCATACAAGTGGACCAAGTGCAAACTAAACCAATTTCATCCATTCCTGTCTCTGCTGGACTATACACATCTGTTAGGAAGTTTGCATCAATCACCCTTGATCTAGGGCTTCGGGAAATATGAGAGAAGAAGAGAACATTGTAGCCTGGTCAAAGATACATAGCTAGCATGTTCCTTGAGGAAGCATGAAAGAGATCTGATACTGAGTATAATGAGTCCCCAGGCCTCAATACCATAACCAATAGAACACCCTGCCCTTCTGCCCCTAATACATTGTTTCCTGCTGGATGTTGTGCCATGTCAGGATAAACATTATGAAGTAATATTGCACACAATGGGGAGGGAATTAGCTGTGCAAATCCCATTAATGTAAATGAGACTTTGGTGGTTAATTTCCCATTCGCTGGCTTAATATTTACCCCAATTAGTTATGTTAAAGTTTCACACTATACACTGACCACATTTCCAACTGGGAAGGGGATATAGGAGGGGGAAAATTGTCCTCAGCCTGTATCTCAGCTTCATATAGTCCAAGGAGGCTTGGAGCCACCTAGATATTTTTATCTTCTCACATACTCTAAAAGTGGAACCCTTTGCCCAAACTTTGAAATGCACAACCATTTGGAAATCATTGTTTTCATTAGTAAGCTACCTGCTGGGGCATTCTCTTACAGAGGACAGGTTTATTTTGGTTTATTAATTCCATTCTGGTGAATAATGTCATCTCTAGCCTTGTTAGACCTGTAGTTTGTTCTAACATTGTTATTACTTAGATGACTGCAACAGTGCTCCAGATAATGGGAAGTTAGAGAAGATATAGGAGTGATATCAGGTAGAAATGCAGTAGGAGAGATAAATCCACATTAGAGTTTAATTTTCAAATAGCAAAATACTGGGTAAATGATTGTGGACACTCTAATCCCATGGCATTTTTTGTGCTCGCTTTCTAGGGTACTTTTCACATTGTAATCACATTAATAACTTATGTTTATATAACATTTTACAGTTTATGAAGCATCTTCCTTATAGTAGATGACATGAGAAACCATCTTGGTACATTAGAATGAGTGATGACTCTGGAATCAGAGGAACTAGATTCAGAGAGTACCTCTGAAGCTTACTATTTACATGACCTCTCCATGCCTCGGTTTCCATATCTTTAAAAAAATGTTGAACTAGATAATATGTAAGGTCACTTATAATGCATAATCTGACCTTCAAAATACCACAGACAACTCATACTGTCATTCAAAGGGATATGATTATGATCATTCATATTGAAGAACCTTCTGTGTCCCTAATCTCTTCCTATCTAATGACCTTCATGTCCACATTGTCCTTTATTGCTTCTCCTACTCCCCCAACACACACACACACACACACACACACACACACACAACAGATGACCTAATTTCTTATTTCACTAAAAGGTTAAGGACATGAGTTACCTTAATTCCTATTCTCAAAACTTCTCTGCATCATCACCCTGTCTTTTCTTCTACAGAAAATATAGTTCTATTCTTCATCAAAGCTAATCCCTCACTTGCTCCAATTCCCTCCTACTTCTTTCTGGGACTTATTTTTGGAAGCCCTTCCATTTCTGGACCATTAATTTTCATTCTTTTTAAAAACATACATTTTTATTGATAAGTTTTGTTTTTATGTCATTTTCATTTTATAGTATAACCTTCTCCATATTCCCTCCCAGAAAGTCCTTTCTTACACAAAAGAAGTCGAGGAAGGTGGGATGTTCAACAAAAATAATCAACAAATAGAAAAACCCTGATGTTAAATACTGCATTCCATATCCATAAGTCTCCATTTCTGCCAAGGAACATAGGGGAAGGATTATCACATTTCTTCTTTGGGCATAAACTTGGTCATAATTTTACAACATCCCGCTTTGATTGTTTTCTCATTGTTCTCTTTGTCTTTTTCTGTTTACATTGTTGTGGTCATATCTGTCTCTTGACTGGTTCTGTCAATTTCACTTTAAATCTCTTCATATAAACCTTTCCATGTTTTTTTTTTCTTCTGAATTCATTATATTCATCATTTCTTACAGCACAATAATATTTTATTTTAGTCATTTGCCACAATTTGTTTAGCCAAATGATGGACACCTACTTTGTTTCTACTTCTTTCCTACCACAAAATATGCTGCTATAAATATTTTGGCAGATATAAGGCCTTTGTTTTTGGTTTTGGTTTTGGTTTTTGTTTTTTTGGTCATTTACTTTCTTGGAGTATTTTCTTAGCAGTGCACTGTCTGGATCAAAAGATATGGACATTTTATTCACTCTATTTGCATGATTCTAAACTGCTTTCCAGAATGGTTGGACCATTTCACAGCTTCACCAATAAGGAATTTGTATGCCTATCTTTCTGTAATGCTTCTGACCCTTATTACTTCTGTTCTTTCTCTTCTTTGCCTATTTTGGGGGCATGAAGTAAAATCTGAGGGTTGTTTTTATTTGAAGATCTCTTATTATTTGTAATTTGGAATGTCACTTTCCATAGTTATTAATAGTTTACAATTGTTTTAAGAACCCATTCATATCTTTGGGGTATAACTTTTTGTATATGTCTCTATTTGTTTTATATCCTGAATATGGAACTCTGATCAAAGGCATCTTATATGAAGTTTTTTTTTTTCTAGTTACCACTGTCCCTTCTTATCTTAGCATCATTAAATTTGCTTATGGAAAAGATTTTTAATTTCATGTAATTAATAATGATTGTTTTCTTTTATATTTACCAATATGTCTTGTTCACTTAAGATTCTATACCTAGCCTATTGCTATGGAAAGTATATGATCCACTTTTCCTGTTTTTATGGTATGATCTTTAATATTCAAGTAATGTATTTGTGCTGAATTTATTATGGAGTATAGGAAAAGATGTTGGCCTAATTCTAAACCAGATTGCTTTCTAATTTGTCCAGCAATTCTAATCCTACAGGCAATTCTTTCCTATGTAATTTATGCTTTGGGTTTTGAGTTAATTCTTTAAAATTCATCCCATATATACTGTTCTATCTACTTATTTTTTCTCTTGTTAATGAAGTAATAAATTACTTAAATGATTGCTCTGTTATTATTTAAAATCTGGAAGGGCTATTTTCTCTTTGTTCCTTTCCTTTTTCCATTATTTTCCTGGATATTCTAGAAAAAAACTTTTTCTTCAAAATGAGTTTTCTCCTTTTTCTCTCTTTACAGAGTTTACTTTTAGTAATTTGATTGGTATACTACTAAATCTGTAAATTACTTTTGGCAATATTGTAAATTTGTTATATTTCCATAGCTCAGGCACAAGCCCTAAATTGTTCTTTATTTTCAAGGAATATTTTAAATTCTATTTCTCGTATATTGGTAAATTTGTTCCCAAATATCCAAGAATTTTGCAATTATTTTGAATGTGACTTCCCATTTAATTATTACCTCTTGTATTTTGGTATTATTATATGGAAGCACTTGTAATTTTTGTGGATTCATTTTGCTGCCTATACCTTCACCAAACCTATTGATTTTCTCAGGTTTTTTTTTCTGATTCTCTATGATTTTCTCTTTTTTTCTTTAAAAAAATAAATCATGTCAGAAGCAGAGAGGTGTGATTTTGTCTCCTCTTTGTCTATCTTTATGCCTTTATTTTTTTTCCCCTTGTCTTATTTCTCCCATGCTATGCTATTGGTAACCCATTCATTATATATACTTTATCCTCCCTTGGCAATTAGATTACTATACTCTGTTTTTTCTCCTACCTCTCTGTTTTTTTTTTCTTTTCTATGAAGAAGACAAGGGTAGGAGCAGAATTTGCTAGAGAGGAATCTGACTAGTCTATGTAGTGAGGTATCTCTGAAGATAAATCAAGGTAGAGTACTGTTGGTTTGAGTGGGGAGAAATGTAGAGACTCAAAGTATGTTATGGAGAAAGACTTGGCAATTGATGGTATATGTGGAGTGAGAAGGAGTGAGGAATTAAGAATGACTCAAATGTTGCCAGACAGGGTAATTAGAAAGATGATGGTGCCCTCAATACAAATTGGGGATTTGAAAGATGAGTGTGTTTGGGGAAAATAGTAATGAGATTTGTTTTAGACATATTGAGTTTGAGATCCCTGTGGGATTTCCATTTCAAATTGTCTAATAGGGAGTTGGTAATGTAGGATTGAATACATAGATTTAGAAGGTACTTGTGTATAAAGAATAAGCCCATGGAAGCTGATGTGGTCACTATTATGGTGCAGAGAGATAAGTGGAGAGGTTCTAGGACAGAACCTTTAGTTCATGCTTAGATTTAGAACTTTTTATGAGTGATGGTCCAGCAAAGGAAACTAAGAAGGAGCAATAAGATAAGAAGAAGGAGAACTGAGATCCACAAAATGAAAGAAAAAAAAGGACAAAATATAAGGGAGGAGAGAGTGACACACTGTTAAATGCTTCAAAGAAGTCAAGAAGATATAGAATAGAGGAATTATTGTGAATTTTCAACTTCATCTGAAGGACTTCAGTTGAATAATGAGGTAGGAACCCAAATTGCAAGGAGTTGAGAAGGAATATACAGGAAAGTGTGGCAACTAGTGTGAACAGCTTTTTCTGGGAATTAATCATGAATAGTAAGAAAAAATGTAGAATGATAACTTGGGGACATGGTACAGTTAAATTGTTACTTTTATTTTTTCTTTTTTAGGGTGAGGAATTTCTAGGTAGATATGTATTCTAGGCATCAAGGAATGAGCCAGAATATTAGATAGAGATAGAGAGAGATGTTTGTGGGGCACATCTTTTGGAGGAGGTGGGATAGAGGAATTGTTTGGTGAAAGGAATTTCAGAAGAGACAAGCTACCTTGTGATCATGGTCCCCACCCTGGGCTCACTTCTGGCTGAAGCAGAAGGTGAAACACTCAGAGCAGGAGTTGCAGAAACAATAGGCTTATAAGTTGGTACTCAGATTTGTTTTGCAGTATGAAATGCAGTTGCTTGGTTCTTTTTATTTTGCTTCTCCTGTAACTGCTTATTTTACTGTATTCTGGGCATTTTTTACTTGCTTATCTGGTGAAGGGAGAATTACCCTTCAGGTACCTCTCTCTTTACCTTCTTTCCAGGATCATCCTTTATCTAGATTATAACAAGATATTCAATGAAGTATCTCATTCTATTCTTATGGAAAAGATAGAGAACCATGGTTAGATGATAGTATAATTATTCAATTTTTTTTTGAGGCAATCGGGGTTAAGTGACTTGCCCAGAGCCACAGAGTTATTAAGTGTCTGAAGCCATTTTTGGACTCAGGGCCTCCTGACTCCATGGCCAGTGCTCTATCCAGTGGGCCACCTAGCTGTCCCTGGTAGAATCAAATTTAGAGTTGGGAAGAACCTGAAAGGCATTTAATCCAGTTTCCTCATTTACATATAAAGAGGTTCAGAGAGAAGCAATGGCTTAAATCCAGCTTCTCTACCTCCCAATTCAGTGCCCCTCCTTCTGCATCTTACTGCCTTGTTGAATAGCTAGAGGCATAATATATATATATATATATATATATATATATATATATATATATATATATATATATTCATTGATACTGTCTTGGAAGGTGTCACACATGGCCCCCAGGGAGCTGGGCTTTATTCTGTGTTATTTAAAACCATAGGATTAAGGTTCTGAAATATTTTTAATAATGGTATAGTAGGTAAAGCATTGGTGCTAGAGTCAAAAGATCTGATCCACCAAAGGAAGCAGAAGGAGCAGTAAGACAAGTACAAGAAGAGTCCAAGTCCATTTGCTGACATGGCAAATATATGTGATCATTGGCGAGTCACTTAATTTTCCTGGGTCTGAATTTATTCATTTATAAATTGAAGGAACTGAAAAACATGATCTCCAAGGCTCTTTCCAGGTCTAGACCCTTATCTCTCTAAAAGGTAAGGGCCATTTGAAACTTCACATTAAGGAATGTGTATCTGCATTCCCAAAGAATAGAAAGCATGTACATTTTCAAATTTTGGGGGAGGATTTTCAGTGTCACCTCAACTGAGATATTGGATTGAGGGTGAATTTTGGTGGAAACAGAACCAGAAGCAACACATCAACCAGCATGTTATTGTTGTTCAGGCATTTTACTCATGTCTGAATCTTCATGACCCCATTAAGGGTTTTCTTGGCAAAGATACTAGAATGATTTAACTTTTCCTTTTCCAGCTTATTTTGTAGATGAGGAAATGAGGCAAATAAAGTTAAGTGACTTGCCTAGAGTCATACAGTTAGTAAGTGTCTGAGGCCAGATTTGAACTCACAGGGATGAGTCTTCCCAACTTCAGGCCTGGCATTCTATCTACTGTACCATCTAGCTGCCCTTAATCAACATATCAAAGTTCAATTATATCATATCTCATTCAGGCTCCAACTTGATTTACACAAGGAGACAGTATTCCATGCTTGAAGGGAGTCTAGAGGATGTTATTGAGTGATTAGTATGTTACAGTAGACTAAAGATTTCAACTTATAAAATGATTAATATTTAAGATTCTTCTAGATCCTTGCTGTCATGTTTCTCTTAAATGCACATGTGCTCTCATCTCCACATGGTGACCTCCACAGGGCAGTATTGTAGACTTAGAAAGAGGATTAGTTTGGGGGTTCCATACCTGGGTTCAAATCTTGACTGCAGCAGCTGTTGGGTTATGAGCAAAATCATTTAAGTTCCTTGAGGCTGCTTGTTCAATCTGTAAAATGGAGATAACAGTATCAGCCTTACCAGAGTTGTTAGGACTGAAGCTCCTTGTAAACTAAGAAGTACACGAAGAAGGAGTTGTCAGAATTATTCCTCATTTCAGGGTCCCTGCCTGTACAAGCCATGTCTCTAGTATGCATAAAAGCAAAAGCTTCTTCAAACCAATATAATAAGGAAGTCATTTGACCAGAGCCCCTGGATGGTTTTCTAGATAAGAGCCAAAGACAGTCAGTTAAGGTCTGTGTGTGACTTTGTAGTCTTGAGCCATATAAGAGCAATCATTCCCACTGCAGTATGCACATTCCTGCAAGTTCCTCCATGGCAGTTTGCAGGTCAGTAAACATCTTTACTGTACCTTTGCCTGTAGTATCAGTGTTAATGCTGTCAGTTTTGTGAATGCAGCCTGGTGCATCCACTCATTCTGGAGGGCTGGGCTGCAGGCCCAGAAAAGGTAGATGCCATGATTCCTGGTGTTAGCCTGCCCCAAGTTGAATTACTCCTGTGCTGAAGATCATGTCAGTGCACTGCTTCTCAAGGCATAGTTAGTTTCCCACTTTGAATAAATGAATCTCTAACAGCCTCAGGCAGATTGGGGGTACCTTTGAAGTGCCCCTAGGAACAATGGCTAAAGGGCACCTGATATTCAGGATGCTAGACTGACTGGGAACAATGATACTCAGGGTCTGAGCAAAGTGTGGATCATAGCTTTGAAGAGTAGGCTTTCCAGAAAGAATTTGGGCTCAAATAATCCATCAAGAAAAATTTTTTAAGCACCTGTTATGTGCCAGACCCCTTTCTAAGGATTGAGGATGCAAAGCAAAACCTTCCCTCAAGGAACTTAGATTTTATGAGATCTGAAGACATGGGGAAAGGGAGACAGACATACACAGATACACACACACATATACAACTGCATATTACAAATATACATATAAACATGAATATTCTTGTAGTTGTCGTGTCTAAACTTTTTGGTTTTGTTGGCAAAGATACTAGAGTGGTTTGCCATTTCCTTCTCCAATGGATTAAGGTTAAGTGACTTGCTCAGGGCCACACAATGTCACTGATTGAATTTAAACTCAAGTCTTCCTGACTCCAGGTCCAATGCTATATTCACCAAGCCATCTCGCTGCCTCCTATACATGTATATGCATATGTACGTATGTGTGTATGTGCATATATATGCATATACATTCATATAGATATTCACATATATTTTAGGATATGTATTTAAGTATGTAAATAAAGGTATTGATTGTAAATCGCAGGGGACAAGAATTTTGGTCCTCTTGGCAAGGCCCTAAGGCAGAGCTTCTTAATCATTTTCTATTTTTTTTAATGTCATGAACTTCTTTGGCAGTCTGAGGAAACCTACCACCTTCTTAGAATAATTCTTTAAAATACATAAAATAAAATACAGTGAATTTTTTTAGATGATCGCTACATATACTACTGTGGACAAGAATCCTTAGAAGAAATGGAGTAGCCCTCACAGTCAATAGAAGGGTAAGAAAAGTAATACTGGAGTATAATCTCAAAAATGGCTGGATGATATCTATTTAAATCCAAGGCAAACTGATCAGTATCACAATAATACAGGTTTATGCTCTAACCACTGATGCCAAAGAGGCCAAAGTTGATCAGTTCTATGAAGAACTGCAAAATCTTCTAAAAATCATACCCCCCAAAAATGTCACATTCACATTCATCATGTGGGTTGGAATGCTAAAGTAGGAAGTCAAAAGATAATTGGAATAATAGTCAAGTTTGGTCTTGGAATACAAAATAAAACAGGGCAGAAACTAATAGAGTTTTATCAAGAAAACTCTCTGGTTATAGCAACACTATTTTTCAACAACCCAAAAGGCAACCTACACATGGACATCATCAGGTAGTCAATATAGAAATCAGATTGATGATATACTTTGCAGTCAAAACAGAAAAGATCTACACAATCAGTTAAAACAATACCTGGAACTGTCTGTGGATCAGATTGTGAGCTTCATATTGCAAAATTTAAACTTAAAGAAAGTAGGGAAAACCGTCATCATATAGGTGCAACATAAATAACATCCTTTATGAACATGAAATGGAGGTGATGGATAGATAAAAGGGATAAGATCTTGTAGATCAGCATGCCTGAAGAACTATGGAGAGAGATTCTCAATATTGTACCAGAGGCAGCAGCAACATCAACAACAACAAAACATTCCACAGAAAAAAAGAGCAAGAAATCTAAATGGCTGTCTGATGAGGCTTTACAAATAGTTGAGGAAAGAAAGAAAGCAAAAGAGAAAGGAGAAAGGCAAAGAAATATTCAACTTAATGCAGAATTCCAGAGAATAGCAAGGAAGGATAAAGTTGTCTTAAAGAACAATGCAAAGAAATAGACAAAAACAATAGAATAGAAAAAAATTAGAGATCTCTTCAAGAAAATTAGCATTATCAAGGGGAAAATGGGCATGACAAAAGACAAAAATGGTAAGGATTTAACAAAAGCATAAGAAATTAAGAACAGGTGGCAAGAATACACAAAAGAACTATATAGAAAAGATCTTAACATCACCTAAAACCTATAATCATAATGGTATGGTTACTGAACTAGAGCCAGACATCCTGGAGAATGAAATCAAGCGGGCCTTAGGAAGCATCGCTCCCAATAAAGCTAGTAGAGGCATCAAATTCTGGCTGAGCTATTTAAAATTTTACAAATGAACCTGTTAAAATTCTGCACTCAATATGCCAGAAAATTTGGAAAACTCAGCAGTGGCTACTGGATTGGAAAAGATCAGTTTACATACCAATCCTAATGAAGTGCAATGCCAATGAATGTTTAAATGAACAAACAAGGCTGCATATGGTCACCTTATTTAACTTATATGCAGAGTACATCATGTGAAATCCCAGACTGGATGAATCAAAAGCTGGAATTATTTGCCAGAAGAAATATCAACAGTTTTAGATGTGAAGACAATACCACTCTGATGTCAGAAAGTGAAGAAGAATCAAGAAACCTCTTAATGAAGGTGAAAAAAGAAATTGTAAAAATTGATGTAAAAATTGATTGTAAAATTGATGCTTAACATAAAAAATCCCAAAAAACAAACCTAAGATCTTGTCTCTTGGCCCCATCACTTCTTGGCAAATAGAGGAAAAAGAAATGGGAACAGTGTCAGATTGTATATTCCTGGGCTCAAAGATCACTGCAGATGGTGACGATGGCCACGAAATTAAGACTCTTGCTCCATTGAAGAAAAGCTATGGTAAATCTGAACAGCATACTAAAAAGCAGAGACATCACCTTGCCTACAATGGTCTATATAGTAAAAGCTATGGGTTGTTTTTTCCAATAGCAATGATGCATAGCTGTGAGAGTCAGACTATAATGAAAGTTGTATGCTAGAGAATTAACACTTTCAAGTTTTGGTGCTGGAGAAGACTTTCAAGAGCCCCTTGTATAACAAAGAGATTAAATCAATCTCAATTAATTCAGGGTATTTTCTGGAAGGTGAAATTCAGAAGCTGAAGTTTAAATACTTCGGCCACATAATAAGAAGATGGAACTTATTGGAAAAGACCCTGATGTTGGGAAAGATTCAAGACAAAAGGAAAAGGAGACAGCTCAGCATGAGATGGATAAATAGTATTATGGAAACAACAAATATCAACTTGCTTAGACTTCAAGAGGCAGTGAAGTATAGAAGGGCCTAGGATGTTCATGGGGTCATGAAGAATCAGACACAACTGAATGTATTGTTAAGGTACTAAAACACTATAGCAATATGCAAAAAACCAGACATTGCAACATTTCTTTTAATGTCTATTCCATGGTTTTATTTCTTTAAGTATATTGCCAATGCCAGAAATTGTTTATATTGAGATAGACCTAGAAAACACTAGAGTTGGAGTGATGAGACATGAGATCAATTCCCAGATCACTGGTTTTGTGACTTTGAGCAAGAAACTGTACTGTCATGTGTAAAAAGGTCAAAATTAATAATAACAATAATAATAGTCCTTGTAACAATAATGATAGTTAACATTTATATAGTGCAATAAGGTTTGCAAATTACTTAATAAATATTAAGATCATTTAACCTTGCAGCTACCCTCTGAAGTAGGTGCTATTATTAATCCCATTTGCAGTTAGGGAAACCGAGGCAGGCAGAGGTGAATCTACCTGCCCAGGTTCGCAGAGCCTAGTAAGTGTCTGAGGCTGCATTTGAACTCTGTTCTTCCAAACCCCATGTCCCATGCCGTATAGACTCAGCTACCATCCTACCTGAATTATAGTCTTCACAAGGTATTTTTGAAGATCAGATGAAATAATGTATTTTAAATGTTTGGCCAATGCTAAAGTGATAGATGTGTCAACATTATTGGTACTTTTTAGCTTTATGGTTTTTTTTAGCTTTATGTTTTGTTTTTATCTATAAACATTTATAGATGACATGCCTCATGAGAGATAACTTAGCAAAGTAAATCAGTAAATTAAAACTAATTTCTTTAAGATATGACTTACAGGTCATGTACTCATATGGAGTTTATCTTTGTTTAAGGTGTGAGGTAATGATCTAAATCGATTTTTTCTACACTTCTGTCCAGTTTTCCCAAATATTTTTGGTCAAATACTGAGTCCATATCCAAGTATCTGTGCTCTTTGTGTTTATCAAGTACCATGGTATATATATATTTGCTTCTACACTTTGTGATTGATCTCTAGTTTTTAACCAGTATCAAATTATATTAATTATTACTGCTTTGCAGCATAGTTTGTGATCTGGCACTGCTAGATCCCCCTTGTTCTCATTGCTTTTCATTAGTTTTCTTAATCTTCTTAATTTTTTTCTGCTATATAAATCTTATTTTTATTTATTCTAGTTACATAGTGTATTCCTTTGGTAGTTTGATTGCTATCATATTGAATTAATAAATCAATTTAGGTAGTAATACCTCTTTTATTCTATTAGCTCCTCCTCTCGTGAGCATTTAGGTTTGTCTTTACCTAATTAATTTAGGTCTGCCTTTAGAGACATCGCAGCGTTTTGCAATTGTATTTATATAATGCTTGTATCGGTCTTGGAAGGTAGACTCTTAAATAGTTGATACATCTTGTAGTGATTTTCAAAAGAATTTCTTTTTTTTAGGCCTTCTAGTTGCTTTTTCTTAGAAGCATAAGGAAATTACTAATATTGCTATATGGCCTCATACGCTACCATATACCTGGAAATACTTCTTAAGTGCCTCACTTGAGTATCTTTGCACATAATAACAAGTGAAACTTTTATTTTTGGATAACCCTTAAAATCAATCATTTGATAAGTATTTAGTGATTTATTACTACATACAGGTGACTGTGTTGCTATGTGGGCTATTAGAATAAGTGAAGACATGGTCTCTGCTCTCATGACCTGTATAGTTTAGTTTGGGAAAAATTTACAAATAGAAAACAACGAAGTGATTAAACCCTATATAACTCAATACAACTGCTATAATAGTTAAGAGAAATAAGTAATGTGGTGGAATAATTCAGAAGGTTTCCTAGAGAAGATAGATTTTGAGCTGGGCAATAAAATATAAGAATATGTGAATAGGCCAGAAAAAAGTGGTGATGGTAGAAGAATGTTAGATTGTGAGAACAATGGAAACAAAAGTATAAAAGTAGGGAAAATAAATACAGTACATGTTGGAGGGGTATTAAAGAGCTCAAAATGACTTAGTAGGAAGGTATGTGTCTGGGAATAGTAGGAGGTAAGTTGCAGGATAAAATAACTTCTGAATTAAGACATTAGGTATCTGTTTCAAACTCTTCATTTTATCAGTAAAGAAATGGTCTTCACAGAGGGAAGTGAGTTGCCCAAGGTCACTCAACTAGTAAATAGCAAATCTTCACTCAGACCCAGGTTTTCAAACTCCAATTTCATTACATATTTCACTCTACATAGGTTTTAAAAACCTGTAGATCAGAATGTTTTGTTAATTCTGGTGTTCTTTTTACCCTAGCCTATCATGAACCCCATTATCATTAACAAGGCATTGATTATACCACCTTTTCAATGCTTTCACTACGTGAAATAATAGTGCTACACTAGTAATAGTAATTTTTAGTTCATGTGCTACCTTAAATTTATCCATACCGTATTTTTTGAAAATACTTCACATTCATTTTCTTATTTAATCCTTAAATAATAAATAAATTTAACCCTACCAAGGTAGGGTGCAAATTGTTATTCCCATTTGACAGGTGAAGAAACTGAAATTCAGAAAAGTTAAATGACTTGTTCAAGTCAATCTTTATGTAGAATCAATGACAGAATTGGAACAAGAACTGAGGGTTTGTCATCAATCAATAGCCCAATTCAATCTACATTACAGAATATTGTCTCTTCAACTTTGTTTTACACAATACTGAAGATCTAATGATGCAGCAACACTTTCTTGTTAAGAATTGAAAAACATTTTTTATAATGATAGAATGTTGGAAAGGATAAATGTTTAATGTAGTAGGAATAAGTATTGTATTTGACATTAAACAAACCTCAATGCCCTAGTTTTGAAGTCTTTATTCCTGCTTTGACACTTGTTACCTGTGCAAATCTGAGCAAGATAATTTCATCTCCCTGAGCTTTTACTTGCTTACATATAAACTGAGGTAGTTGTGTCACAGAGTTTTTAAAATCCCTTTCAGCTCTGATCCTATTTTAGATATTTCCAATTTCTTTTTTTAAAAATTATTATTCTAGGGGCAGCCAGGTGGATCAGCGAGTAAGATCACCGGCTCCAGTGTCGGGATGACCTGGAGATCAAATCCGGGATCCAACACTTAGCACCACACCCAGAAATAACTGACCATGTAACCTTGAGCAAGTTACTTAACCCTGGTTGCTTAAAAAATATATATTATTCTATTTGAAAAAGATGAAATCATAAATTTTATACAAACTAGCCATAAGAAGTAAAAATAATATATAAGAAATTGATGTAATATTGGATGCTTACATACCAACAGTTATAAAGAGTTTTTACTGAATAGAATACATTCAGGATGGTCCTGTCATATCTTGTACATAGTTATATGTTTCCTTTGCTTCTTTTAATGAAATTTCTTTTGCAAACAAGCATATAAATTTCAGAAAAGTTATGAGGAAACTAAAATAAACTAATGATAATTTATTAAAAAAATGTAAGCCACATTTTGAAATTCTAGAATGCATAGCAGCAAATTTTAAAATCCTGATTTAATTATGACCAAATCACAATTTAAAATTACCTTCTTTTCAGTGTCTGAGCTTAGAACCTCATGGCAATGAGAAAATCCCCATTACAAAAAGTTATGCTAAAGAATGTTAAGATTCTGGATTCTATTATCAATGTGCTAATCCTGTTCATTCCCAATGTTCATTCATGCCTCATGGGAGAGCAAAAGAAATCTGTTCCTCAATATTCCATATTTAATGACTTTTATCAATACCCATTTTATTTAATAAAGCCCAAATTCCTTTAAGTAGTTTTTAAGGTTGGTGTCTATAAATATATCAAAAACAAATTGCACCTGATTCTATATAGACTCAAGTCAAAATCTAAATGATTAAAAGGAACATTTCCCCATATCTAGACAAAAGTAAATGACCAATTATAATGATGCCTTGCTTTATTCTCAATCAATTTATTTGACTGAATCAACACAAAAATTATTTGATATGATTTTCTGGCTGAAATTTTAAAATATTATTCTCATATTAGTGATTAATTCCTATCATGATTGTAAATGTTTAGGTATTTTAAATTATCCTTTTCTCTCCTGAATCCCATAACAATCATTTCATCAAATTAAATAATCAACAAATGGTTATTTCCACTATATTTCTGTGTATTTCTTCATTTATTGAACTTACTAGCATCTAGTATGGACAAGACATTTCTCCGAGGGGAAGCTTTATTAATGCCTATGGCTATAAATGAATACAAAACCTATACCCAAGAAGCAATAATGAGCAAATTTGTAGATTAGAAAATAAACTATCCATTTTCAGGAAGAGACATCTGTCCTCCTCATAGTCCAATATCTGTCCAATTCAATTTCATTTATTAGAGGTCAGTTCATTTCAAAAGGCACTTATTAAGTACCTACTCTATACAAGGCACTGAGCTAGAACTAGGGACGCAGAAACAAAGTTGAAAGGCAGATGGTGCTTTAGAATTGCCTTACATGGATGGGGAAACAAAGGCCCAAGTGTTTGAGCTCCAGTCACACAGCTCACAAAGAATTTGAATCCCAGTTCCCTGGTTGTCAGAGTTGTGGTCTCTTCCCTTGCCATAGTAAGAAGTTTGAATTGCAGTTCAAAGAGAGCCCTGGTGACATAAATTATGTAAAACAACCATTGCAGGATGTTAAACTGAACTAGAGTCAGTCTGAATTTAACTGCCCAGCAAATCACTGAAAAAGGACTATGGCAATATCTTTAATAGATAGTATAAATACTTGGGGCATAAAACTGCCTATTCCACTTATTCCCATTACAGTAATCCCCCTTTCCAAGTCCTTATTAGAAATGGATAAACAGATTGTGTTTTACCTCTATTCACTGAGGCATCTGACTCTTCCCCTCTGTGTATTTCCCAGATCTCTTCCTTCCCATCTGACTTGGATTAAGCTTAATATTCAACCTGGAGGTTCTATGGGTATGTGATGAGACTGTTTTCTGTCTCATGCAGGACAACTGAAAACTTTCCTTGCTATATTCTGTTTATTATCAATCTTTTTCAAGCCAAGAAATAAAAAAAATCCCATTTCAGTCAGATGGTGTTTTTATTATTGTGCTTTTCTACCTAGAGCATTCAACTTCCAGATCAAATCTACCACCTCTGTGATTCCTTTTTCCTCACCCTAGAGAATTCAGGAAGCATTTATTAAGTACCTGCTGAGTGCAAGGCATTGTTCTAGACCTTCTTGATACAAGGCAAAATGTGAAAAAATAAGTTTTATTAAACCTTTTCATATAAACTGTAATCAGTTTATATTCTACTGAGGGGACATGTCCATAGAGAAGTAAATAAGGATATGAAAAATCAATACCAAATTATTCCAGAACAGGGAGACCCTAACAACTAAAGGAAACCCAAAAGGCCTTGTGGAGGAGGTAAGACCTCTCCAGTGCCTTGAAATAAGCTAGAGATTAAAAAAAAAAAGAAGAAATAAGCTCTCCCTCCCCTCAACAACATCAGTCCCACTCATTTATCACAATGATTTCTTTTGAGTTTACTCTCCATGTATCTGTGTCACCTACCTAATTAGCTTGTACCTTTCCTAAGAACAGACATCATTCCTTACAATACTCTGTCTCAGTGCCCTGCATGTAAAGAACTCTAAATAGATTTGTTGCCTAGTTGACTGATTTTAAGGAAAATTTACCATCAAGAAATGTATGAGAATAAAGAGGGAAGTAAGTACATCCCAGTCCCAAATCTATTCACCAACAAAATACCAATAAAAGCTCATGATGCTACAACAGAGTATACAGTTTAACAGATTCCTGCCCTTGGAAGGAGTACATTCCCCACCCCTGGAGTTGCTAACAAGCAGAGGCTAAATGGACATATTTCAGATGTACTACAGAAGGCACTCTTGTATTACAAAGTAGGCTGGAGTAAGTTTTGTTTATAATCTTTTGATGCTCTAACATACCATTCAGAAGAAGATTTTGCACTGCCCACTCTAGGGAATATCATCACGAGAATCTTGCGTTGCCTTTCTTCTCAAAATCCTTTATTTTCTTTAAAATTCTGCCCAAGTTTGACCTCTTACAAGCACTTTCCTTATTTATTTCTGCTATTTGTTCCTCCCCTAACAACAAAAACAAAAACCTTGTTAATATATGTATGCATATATGTATATGCATGTATGTGCATATGTATATGTATGCATTTACATTGGCTTATATGTGCATTTTTTTCTCCCAATAAAATGTAACTTCCTTGAGAAGAGATTGTTTCATGTTTATCTTTGTGTCTCTAGTACTTAGCACAGCACCTGACACACATTTAGCAATTACTTAAAAAAGAAAACCTGTTAATTGTTCATTAATTAATTATTTTTAAGTGGATTGGCTTTATGAAAACTTTTCCTTATATATATATATTGGTACAGAAATGGACCCAGAACACACACATCCATTCTTACTGAATAGATTTTATCTCCCTCTCTCAGGGTTCACTTCTAGCCTGAGTCCAGGGACAACATGTCTGAGGTCAGTTTCAAACTCCTCAGGTCTTCTTGATTCCAGCACTAGTGCTCTATTCACTGCACCACCAAGCTCCCCTTTATTTTATACTTTTAAGGCTATCTTTTGTTTTTGCTTCATTATCATTTCTGAATATATCATTAGTCCTTTCCCTGCTCAGGGAAGTATCCCACATAACAAAGTTTTGGTTTTGTTTGTTTGTGTTTTATCTTGTATTAAAGAGAATATCAATTCTGCAAAACAATATAACAACTGAGTATAACAAGATACATAGCATTCCAGACCCATGATCTGACAGAAAGATAGGCATTTTTCCATCCTTTCTTTAAGGACTGAACTTGAGTTCATAATGATATGTCCTTTAGTTTTATTTTGTTCTTTATGTAGATTGTCTTCCTGGTTCTACTTATTTCACTTTACATCAGTACATATCAGTTTTCTCATGCTTCTCTGTTTTTTTCATATTCATCATTTCTTACAATGTTCCATTATGTTCAATTGATGACACCAATTTGTTTCATTTCTTTCCTATTACAAAAATATACTGTTATGACTCCTTTGGTGTGTATAGGATCTTTCCCTCTTCAACTGCCTTAGGCAGAAACTCTGGTTCAAAGGGGCATGGGTATTTTATTCTTCTTCTTAGTATAATTTCAAATTGGTTTCCAGAGTGGATAAACCATATAACAATTCCATCAACAAGATATCAATGAGCTTATCTTTCCATAATCTTTACAATATTAAAAGTTCCCATATTTTGTCTTATTTAACTATTTGCTATGTGTGGGGTTAAATATTCAGTTATTTTTATTTGAATTGTTCTAATTATTATATTGGCACATAGAAGGCCAAAAATTAATGAATTTTTATTGATACATTAATTGATTTGGACCAATTCACCTTGGACTTTTTTTTACCAATATTTGTTAATCAGCTACTACACGCTTAGCACTATTTGAATACCCATGATAAATAATTAATTCTAGATGTTTTGAAAGAGATAACCAAAAGAGAAAATATAGGCTGAATTCTGAAGACATGAAAAGGTTCTATGTTCTTTGAAATCTGAAAGAAGATATAGTCCCTGCCCTCAAGTTTATTGTAATCAAGTGGGAGAACAAGATGTGCATGCACATAACTGCATACAAACCTACACTCATACTATCCATACATATGATGTAATTATTTTTCACATGTGTTACTTTCATTTATTATATTCATAACAAAATTATAAACTACCTACGACCAAGAAATCCCATCTTCTACATTGTAGTTTCATCTACAAAGATTAGCACAGGCCAGGAAATATAGGATGAATTTAATATATAATTATTAAATATAGTTTCTGATTTTAAGCTATAGAAGAAATTATTATCACATATGTACATGCCTAAATTCTAAAATGCAATACCATTGCACAGAAACAAACATTGCAGAAGTATCCATAAGTCTAAAATACATGTTGATGCATATATACAGGTCAAAAGGTACACAGATGTGCACACAAAATCATAATGATCCATTGTACCACTCTCTTTTTTCCCTTCATCCTTAGTAAGTTGAAAAAAGCATTTAGATATATTCTTAAACACAAAAACACATGTAAGAGTGGCATGTAATGATTTAACACCTTGAAAACAAAGTGAAGCAAAACTGGAAAGTCAGAAAATAAGGCAGGTCCATCCAGTTGCCACGTGAAGATTTTGTCCTTGGATGCCTGAATACACCTTCTATTGAACTAACTTAAGTGAAAGTTCCAAGGGGAGAACATGACCCTAAAGATTTATCTGACTGTATGGCCACATTAGATCCTTTCAAATCCTTTAATTTGCAAAAAGTCCCAAAATCAGTGAACCAAACAAATAAAGGCTCTCTCAACTTGCCGAATAACTTGGGTGATATTTATGGACAGGGAGAAGGTCTGTGTTCAGCAATTTCCTAATCAACTAAGAACAAATGGAGAAAGCAAATCCATGAAATAGGAAAGGGCAAGACCACCGAGCTATGACTTATAAGTCAGAAGAGAAATGTTAGAGCCATTATGCTACTGAACCTCCTACTCCAATTTCAATACATACATCAGGGATTCTAGGGGAACTAAAATTCTGGAAAATGTCCCAAGGTCATTAAGTTGGGATTCTTATGGCCAACAGTCCTATAGCAAAATAACCTACAGTGAGAAGTAGATTTGTGCCTAACTCCAAACACTAGCCATGTGCTTCACTGACTTCATTTTCAGATCTATGTGACATCTTTCATGATGGGCTGTTTCTGATAGTCATTTCAAATCAATTGCAAAATCCTCTACTTGAATGCCCATGATAAGCCAGAGTCCATGCTAGCTATCTTGAAAGAGATAACTGAAAGAGAAAATGTGGGCAGAATGCCTAAATATGATATTTAAAAGGAATAGCAAGTTGTACATAGTAGATTCACAGTTTCATATGCAATCATCTTTTTGATTACATTATGTTATGGAAATGCTTGTTTTATTCCATAAATTAAAAAGAAAATATATGTTAAAAAGAAA
Organism: Petaurus breviceps papuanus; assembly: GCF_028583685.1. Classification (NCBI taxonomy): domain Eukaryota; kingdom Metazoa; phylum Chordata; class Mammalia; order Diprotodontia; family Petauridae; genus Petaurus; species Petaurus breviceps. The sequence goes on along the minus strand of NW_027185712.1, from coordinate 7,663,461 downwards.
AAGACCTTTCACCAAAGAGTAATTCAGGGGAAAAAATGGTCAAACTTGCGATCTAGTTGAGTCCCTCTCTCAACATAATGTATGACTTGGATGATATTTAGAGACAAGGCAAAGGTCTGGGTTCAGCAATTTTCTGATCCTTAGGGAGTATAAATATGTATTTGCTAACATGATTTTGGATAGTAGTCTATATAATCTATCCTCCTGCCTTCAATCAGGTTTACATCTATACTACTCCCAACAGACAAAAACTTTTCCTTTAAGAACCTTAATTTTAGGGGTACAGCTAGGTGGCACAGTGAATAGAGCACCGGCCCTGGAGTCAGGAGGACCTGAGTTCAAATATGACCACAGACACTTGACATTTACTAGCTGTGTGACTTTGGGCAAGTCACAACTCCAATTGCCTTGCCTTCTCTCCTCCAAAAAAAAAGTTAAAAAAAAGAATCTTGATTTCTTTACCTTATCACACATTGAAAAATCTTTCCACTGTCAGGGATGGATTCGCTAATATATGACTTAAATCTTTTCATATCACCTCGTAGTCTGTTTCAACGGAGAGAGAATAATTTGTCTCCACATGTGACTTTTCTCCAACACTTGAAGACTACTCTGCTTTTTCACTATTGGAATAGTTTTGAATCTGTGAAATTTAACTGTCAAGCTTCTACATACCAGGGACTTCTATCTATGTTGAAAAAGGGCAGAGAATTCACAGAATGGCAACCTGAAGAGAGACCCTAGAGACCATCTATGCTAGTTACCTCCTTTTGAAGACTAATAATAGTTCACATGTACATAGTATTTTGAGTTTTGCAAAGTGCTATACATATATTTTCATTTATCATCACAATAACACTGTAATTAAGGACTATTAGTTTTCCTATTTTATAAATGAGGTAATTGAGGTTTGAACAGGTTAAGCAATTCACCCAAGCCTACAAAAGTGAATCAGAATATAAACTTTGGTCTTCCTATCTAAATCCAGCACAATCTCCACCATGTCACCTAGAAGGGACCATATCAATGAAATGATTTACTTAAAGGTCACACAGCAAGTTAGTTAAACAACTGGAGTACTTATTTCTAACCTAGGTATTTGGTTCTACAATACATGGCCTATTAAGAAACATTTGCCAATAATTCCCCTAATCCCCACCCCAATATCTTCTTTTCTCATTCTTTTTCAAATTATTTAGAACTAGCCTATTTGGTAGCCAGTACTAGAAAGTAAGTGAATATAAATGCATGTTAAGGGCATTAACTATATTGGAAGGAGAAGGGAAGATGGACATGGTGGGATAAATTTTGTAACATAAGAGACAAAGTAGGAAGAGAAGGTTACAGAAGTATGCACTCTTACATATATTACAGATCCAAGTTGGGAAGAGGGGCTGAAAGTGTAATGTATTAATCTAAGCTGTCCAGCATGGTGGGGAAGAGGCAAGCAGTGCTCTCACCCAAGTGAGAGGCATAGCCTGTAGCATTGAAAACAAAGAGATGTTTTATTTTCTTTCATATTTACCTAAACTTTATGTTTTTAAATTAGGACCTTACACATTCATCTCCTCTTCCATGCCAGCTATGTAATACATGTAAGAGTGCATATTTCATGACCTCCCTTTTCTACTTTGTCTCTCATATCGAAAGTTTTATCTCATACTATCCATATTTCCTTCCCTTGCCACACGTAAAAGCACTCTTCCTTTTGTGCACATGGAATATTTTTTTCTTATGTTTCCTAATAGTTTTGAAGAAATGAGAATGGTTATCTACTCAAATATGCTCAGAGTTTGACAACATTAAATTCTTCTCTTTCCATTTGTGACTAGATTTTCTTAGTAAAGAAGTACCCTCTAAGCAATAGTATCTGAGCAGAAAACATTTAATATGTCCCCAAAATGAAAATGTATAGGTGAGAGGGATGGTTTCTATGCTGACTGACAGAATATTGAGTTCTGTCTAACATTTAACATTGAGTTAAATCTAATATGATGAAATTGAATAGAAATAAACAGAAAATCTTAGACTTGGGTTAAATGATAAAGTATAGCAGACAGCAAAAATAATGCCATCTTGGCTTGCAATTAAAAATAAATAGTATATTATCCAGGAAATGAGGAATGTCCTCCATATTTGTCAGACCATATGTAGAGTATTATGTTAAATTGTGTTACCACATTTTAGAAATAATATTAATATCCTAGAGGGTTCAAAACTAGAGATAAGAGAAGTTTCAAAAAGGTAAATGATATGTTTATTTAAGGCAAAACTTCCTAACACTTGGAACTATTCAAAACCAAATAGTCTGCCTAAGTAAGTAGTGGGTTCCCCTTCACTATAGTTCTTCAAGAAAAGGGAAAAAAGATAATGCCTTCATTGCTCAGTGATGGGTTGGACTAGATGGCCCCAGAGATCCATTCTAACTCTTTAATTTTATGTCTCTTAGAAGAATCATTGTCATATCATGGGTTCTGGAATTAGGAATGACCTCATGAGATCATCCTATTCAGTTCAATTCAATTAATTAAATATTTATTGTGTACTATATATAAGTTATTCTATGAAGTGCTAAGGAATAAAAAATGCAATATTATCTAATCCTTGCCATCAATAAGCTTATGAAAAATGGAGGGGGACCTAAGGAAGGAGCCTGGGAGAAATGTGGCATACCTACAAATCAATAAGGAGTGGGGAGATATGTAGTATGTTCAAAAATAAAATAAAATTTGAATGCAAGGGGAGAAAAGGAATATTCAAACAAATTTCTATTAAAAACAAAAATCTGAGAAGAGTGAGATCACTTTCTGGGCCAGGAAATGGCTCATAGAGGAAATGAAGATAGCGTTGGTACTTGAATGAAGATAATCAACAATGAGAGAAGTGAAGAGAGTGCACATTGAAAGAGTGTATAGCATCAGATCAGGGAACAGCTAGCAGGCCTGGTTAGATAGAAAACAGAATGTTTGATGGGAAGTAATATGAAATAAGCTTGAAGTGGTAGGTTGGTAGGTCTCATGAGAGGACTTAAATGCTAGGCAAAGATGTTTATCTTGATCTGACCTCCTGCCTTCAGGAGGTCAAAGTTTTACCACCTCCATTTTATAAATGAAACAATTCTCTGTGTTATCCCTAGTTGTGTGGAACATCAAGGAAGGGAGGAGCAGAACCCTGTCTCTTGCTAGAATCCACTTCCTCCTGGGCAGTATTCATCTCACTTCATCACAAGGACTCTTGAATGTGCAATAGGAAGGCATGACACACACTTAGAGAAACTTTAAAATCAATTAACATGTTGCTTTCTGAGAAGATATTGTAAGCTGTCCAGAATAATAAAATCAGCAAAGCACAGCATTACTTTCCTATATGAAGAGCTTGAATAAATAAGACATTTATAAAAATGAGTGGAAAATCTGAAATGAATATCCCAAGAACCATAAAAAAATAAGCTAAGAGAAATTGAATTTTCTTTTGAGTTTCTAAGAGAGTGAGAGGCAGCAGTTGTGGATTTTATACATAATTTATAAGGAAAATTGTCCAGTTCACTCAGGTATACACCATATCAGTTTTTGGCAAAGATTAAGCAAGCTGTCTTTTTTTTAATTGAAATCAAATATAGTTATAGAAAAAATGAATTCTGACCAAGGAAGAATGTGGCAAGTCACATGGAATTTCCATAAGGCCTTTTAAATTTTTTTTAACAGAGTAACTTTGACTCTCTTGTTAAGCAGAAATAAGAAGAAAGGTCCAAAAGGTTCAATGTTTGACTTCATACCTGGAGGGGTTTCAATTCTTTGCTCTTGAAGGTTGGTACTCTTGAAAGGCAGAGTGGTATATTAGAAAACATCCTGGAGTTGGAATCAGGATGTTTTTTTCTAAATTTTGGCTCACATGCTATTTGATTTGGGCACAGTCATTAATCTCCCCTCTCTCCCAGTTTCCCTATCTGTAAAATGGGGACAATAATATTGGCTTGATATCATCACAGGGTTATTTTGAGGATACTGTGCTATAGAATTTACTGCACCTTACAGATGTGAATTAAACAATTTATCCCTGGTAGCATTCAAATGAATTTTCCCATCTGCCATTTTTATTACCAGAAATGATTAGTCTTATGCATAGGTGTAGTAAAAACAGGTTGTGAGAGAGGGTAGTAGGAAAAGAATACCACCTATCCTTAAAGCAGCTACTTTACTAACTGGTCCTTTACCTGAAATTACGTTGTTAAAAATTCTGTGTTATTCTCTCCCAGGTTTCCTTTTCAAAAGAAAATACTTCTGGTAGGGCCAACTTTTAAGTAATCTGTATTAAATTAATTGTCATTAGATCTGCTATCCTGAGAATAGACATATATATTGGAAAGTATAACAAGTCTGAAAGCTTTGGTTACAAAAAAAGAGGGAGAGAAAAGGAGTGGGGCCAAAATGGCAGAGTATAGGCAACAACCCAAATGAACTCTCCCAACATTCTCCTCCAAAGAATTTTAAAATAACTCCTCAAATGAAATTGTTGAATGGCAGAACCAACAAAAGGTAAGAGTGACACATTTTTCTAGCCTAAAACAACTTAGGAGGCTGTCATGAGAGGTCTGTGACATCAGAAAAAGAGACAGCCAGGAGTGAAAGAGATCACCAATGGTGGACTTTGGAGGCAGTTGACCAAGGTGGCAGTAGTTCTAGGAACTCTCAGTCCAGTCAGTAAGGGAGTTGGACAACTGATCAGAAAGAGAATACAACGAACCTTTTGCTGGCATTGGGTTCAGCTGGTGCTGGTTAACAGCTCTATGGCCCAGAAGCAATTCTGAGTCCTAATTCCAGGATGTACAGGAATGCTTATGGTCCCTACAAGCCAGCAGGGGCCCTGGGTGGTGAAGGAAACTAGTACTTGTGGCAGCAGGAGATCAGGGGACCTGATCATAGTTGCAGAACCAAGAGAAGTAGGTACCTCCTCTGGGGAGACACACAAACAAAATTAAATAGCCCCTGCTCTCAGAGAGCTTTTACATGAAATCAGTATGTAATAGGTTCTCAACAGATATTCTAGGTTCCTATTGTGATGAAAGATCAATTTATAGCAAAAAATAAATCCAGATAATTATGATCTCCAATTCTGACAAATGATGGTTGACCCTTATCTTAGAAGGAAACAGGAGAACAATAGAATCTTAAATTTCAAAAAGATCTGAGAGGTTACCAAACATTGATTAATTATCATCTTTGGCTTTGTTTTTATTTCATTTTAAAAACAAACTTTCTAAAAGAAGGAAATAAACACCTCAGACATTCGGGGTTGGCCTAGCAATGTATGCACAAAATTAAAAGGCTTTCCCCTGAATGAACACTATGTGGAGCATGTAGAAACTCATTTGGATGGAGGTCTACCTCACTAATCTTTGAGGATAGCAGAGAATAATGTCTGAGAATGACAGAAAGAGCTCTGAGTCCTTCTACACTTTAGTTAAACTTGATTTATGACGTTCCAACTTTGACATTTCTCATATTCCTATGAGCGTAGAAAAATTTACAAACTATTTGTTCATTTCCATATACTTCAGAGGGAGATTGTTTGGGACACATCTTCAGTATTCATGCAGAGAATTAGCAATGGCAAAAGGTAATGAGATGGGACCGGTGCATTCCTCTGTTCACAGGAAGATCTGCAAACTAAGTATACTTAGTTATTTTTTAATTGTAATCAAATATAGGTATAGAAGAAAATGAATTCTGAGCAAGGAAGAATGTGGCAAGTCACATGGAATTTCCATAAGGCCTTTAAAATTTTTTTAACAGCGTAACATTGACTCTCTTGTTAAGCAGAAATAAGAAGAAAGGTTCAAAAGGTTCAGTGCTTTGCTGATTCTATCTGATGGCTTGGTTCTAGTTTCCCTGGGACTCCTTCACCAGAAAATCTTAAAATCATTAGGGTCCTTTTGTTTTCCACCAGATGATTCTTCTAGACATGACGTGACCTTTAGGATGGTGCCTCACCCACATATACTGCAGAAATTATCCCACGTGTCTATTTTCATCCTAGCTGTATCTGCTTCCCTTCCAAGCCATAACAATGACAATGAAAGCAGGATCATAGGGCCACGGAATTAAGTACTTGAAATGAACTTAGAGATCTTCTAATCCAATTGTTTTATTTTATAAGTTAGGAAAATGAGTCACAGAGAATGGAACTGACTTCTGGTCACATAGACAGAAAACACCCTGAGAGTTGAACCCAGATCTTCTGATGCCAGATCTTATCCTTTTGTTTCATTATGCATTGCTGTACTCTCCACATGTTATGCTAAGCTGTCCTCCTTACTGTATTGTCCTATGAAGATGTATCTCAGCATCAAAATGAAGAGAAGCATAAATTCTCTGCCATTTATCACCTCTCTGATCTTGGGCAATTTACTTAATCTCTCTGGTCCTGAGCTTCTTCACATCTAAAATGATGACTGCTAGATTTGATAATATCTAGGTTTATTTCTAGCTTGAAATCTTATAATACTTTGATATCATGACCTGGTTAATTTGCTCAAAGTAAGTGGCCTGACCAATAATATAGACACAGAGCATAATCGTTTTTGAAGTTCTAAGTGTTATTATATTATTGCCAAGACAAGGCAAAGACTTGTTGCTATAGGTAAGAAGAATTATTTTCTTATGTTAAGTGGAAAATTTTAAATTTCTTGAGCCTCAAGGAAAAATGAAGCTGAAAATTATCCAGTTAATTTTATTAAAGATGACCCTGGAGTAGATAATTATCATAATAATTCACTATTTTATAGTTATTCAATATTTTCTTCCCAACAAGTTTGTGAACTGTACAATTATTATTCTCATTTTACATAAGAGGGACAATAGCACACAGAGAGACAAAGTAACTTCCACATGATCATCTATAAGTGATATAGCCAAGATTCAGAGCTTAAAAGAATTCAAGATTCTTTTAACTCCAAGTGCAATTCTCTTTCCATTGTTTTTCATTAAAATATGGTTTTATTTCTTTTTTGACATCATCATAATTGCTTTCAATATTCCTAACCCAGCAAGTCCTCATATACTATATGTATGTATATGTGTGCACATGTGTATATTAGAACAAATGATATTTAAAAACAAAAAAAAATCACAAATGAACAACCCATCAAAAAAGTCTGAAAATAAATGAAACATGCAACACTTGTGGTCTTTACACCTCTACAAGAGATGGGGTAGGGATATGGTCTTATATTGTCTTTCCAGTCATATTTATTCTTTATAGAGATCTTTTAAATATAATGTATCTTTTGTTATAATGCATCTTTTAATGAAGAGAAGGATGTTTTAATAGATAAATATCCAGTCTTGGAATCAATCAGGAAGACCTGAGTTTCAGTATTTCCTCTTAGACCTATTATCTATGACACCATGAGTAAGTCAGTTAACTTCCTGGGAGTCTAGGTACCTTTCTTAAACTATGACTTATGAATGACTTGCCGACTTGTATGAGTGAGAAGAATTTCTACACAGGGAGTTCCCTACAAGAGCAAAATCATTAATATTACCTCCTATCCACACCTCCCAAAAACATTTAAAGGAACTGTTACTACCCTTAATCACATCTTTAGTAGTGTTGCTTATCATAAGATACTCCCATAATGCATGGATTGATGAAGGGTGATTAGGATACACGAAATAAAATGATGAGGATGGTCTTACATTCAGCAACTTACTCACCTGTGAGACAGATCAAGAAGATCTTTCAGTTCATTCCAACTGATAACTGCAATGAGACAACAACGGTGGGTGGAAATTACAGGGGGTAGATTTAAACTCAATATAAGGAATAACTTCATATCAATTAGTTCTATCTAAGAATAGACTAGGCTGCCATGATAAGCAGGAAATAGATGTTCATCATGCCAGCAGGTACTCAAGAAGATACTGGCCAGCCACCTGTTAGGTCAAGAATAAGTCTAAGTGACCAGTAGGCTTCCTTCAGACTGTCAGATTCTGCCATTCTATGATTTTTCTCTGTGATTCTGTATAAATAAAAGGAAGAAAATGGTGCCAAGCAGGCAGGCTGTATGCATCTAAATTTAAAATTAAAGGATTTAGAGCTGTACAGGAGCTTAGAGATCATCTAATCCAACCTTTCTCTTTTCACAGTTTAAACTGAAGTTCATGGAAGTTTAGTTATTTATCTAGGGTTACCTAAGGAGTAAATGGACAAACTAGCATTTGAACTCAGGTCTTCTGATTCCAGTTCCTTAGCTTGTTGCACTACACCAGATTGATGCTGCAGGAGAGATTTGGTAAGAATACTATAAGTTATTCACTCCCTTATCTAGGTACTGAATTCAACTGAAAAACTTCTAACTTCAGTGAATGTATCAACGTAGCAATAAAGTGAAGAACAGAATGGAAATTCTGCTCAGATTATCCCAGGCAGCTAACTTAAATACTAAATTGGAACAAAAATCCTAATAGTTCTGAGCAAAAGGACCCACTGAGCTTAGCAATTCCCCTTTAATACAAATAAAAGATTCTTGTTAACTATGGCAACATATGTATGCCTGGTCCTTCCAATAAAGCTATTGAAAATAAAATTATAAAAACTGAATATGCTCAGCACTGCTATTGAGTCAAATTTTCCCCAGGGTCTAACTTATCCCAGGTAGTTAGCCAGCTAATTATGAAGATACATTAAATCTGTCATGTCATTAGAATATCACTTAGTGTCCCCCTATTCGTAACTTATAGACCTAAGTATCTAACATACTACCAGGGGTAGACTCTGGCACAGAGAGAATGGAACCCATTAAAAGTAACAACTGTTTATGCCATTTCAAGATATGACCTCAAACCATAACCAGAAGTTAGAGTGTATTGGATGAAAAAATGCCTTAGCTGCTAAACCTATGCCAGTTAACTTATCTGACTATGGAGATCAAGAGACCAAGGTCATGGGGCCAAGTCCTAGCCAGATTGTTTTACTTTACCCCAGGGAAGCAATCTTTCCAAAAGCCACAGACTGTTAGAAGGGAGACTATATGAAACTGTGAGAAGAGTTGAGCAGAAATCTTTTCCAGTAATCAAAAAACTCAAAGTATGTACCTTTCTCCTCAATATGGGTCCATAGTACTATCTGAATAAAGGAAGAGAGTAGAGTGCAAAACTATACCTCTGGTGCCTAAACTTGACCCGAAATTGGCTCAAGTCTGTGAGATTCAAACTAGCCAATGTAGAATGTCTTACCTTCAAGACATTAATTCATTAATTTTATTCAACAAGCATTTATTAAGTATCTAGTCGATAAACAAAAAACATTTATCACCTACTATGTGCCAGTTACCATGCTGAGTTTTGATGATTCAAAGACAAATACAAAATAATCCTTCAAGGAGCTCACATCATATTGCAAAAGAAAGCATACCCCTGTATAAGTAAATGCAAAATATTTTGTTGTTATTTTTATCTGGACCAAATGTCTTACTGTTGTACGGAATTCCTCAAGGAAACTTTCTCTCCCAATGGAAATCAGCGATTGTTCTGTAATATAGAGTCGAGTTCACACACAGCCAATATGTATCAGATGTGGGGTTTGAACCCAGCTCTTTTTGACTCTTTAGTTCATCCACTATGCACTATGCAATACTATAACTTTAAATATGAAAATGCATGCACACACACATATACACACACACATACCCCTTCACACAATAATTGGGGGTCACTAGCAGCTAGGGAACTCAGACAAGACTTTTAGGAGGAAGGAGCACTTAAGCTTAGCTTTGAAAGAAGTTATGGATTCTAAGAGGTAGAAATGAGGAAGGACTGAAATCAAGGTCTGGGCAGGCATGTGCCTGTGCAAAGGTGGTAAACCAGAAAGTTATATATGGATAATAAAAAGAAGTTCAGTTTTACTGCAAAGTAGATTTATAAAAAGGTAACATGGAGTCTAATTGCAAAGAGTTTTCGATTCCAAATAGGAGCTGATATTTTATCCTAGAGGTAAGAGAAAATTACTGAAATTTTCATTTCATTTTTATTTTTTTATGGGAGGTGTTGGGAAAAATACTTGTCCACTTACTAGTACTGCATAAAAATTAAGAGGATGGTATGGTCAGACATGTCCATCAGGAATATCAATGTGGCATCTATGTGGAGGATGGAATATAGAGAAGACAGGCTTAAAGGAGAGCCACATGGGCTGGCTCTGGAAGTTCCTTCTTGAAGGAGTCACAGATATAGAATGAAACAAATTTATTTCTGTATGCAACCATTAAGAAAATTTGTTTTGCTTGACTATACATATTTCTTTTTAATAATATTTTATTTTCCGCCAATTTCATGTTAAATTAAAAAAATGTTTTAAAGTTTTGAGTTCCAAGTTCTGTCCTTTCCTCCCTCCATTCTGTCCCCTTCTGTGAGATGGTAAGAAATCTGATATAGGTTATATATGTGCAATCATGAAAAACATTTCCATATTATTCATTCTGTATAAGAAGAATCAAACAACAAAAAGAAAGAGAGGAGTAAAGAAAGAAGGAAAGGAAGGAAGGAAGGAAGGA